>NC_056747.1:534653302-534953302 GCF_019279795.1 Protopterus annectens | reverse complement strand
GTGAATATGCCACCACGCAGGTATTATCAACCTTTGTTGATAGGTGTACAATGCATGAGTAAAGATACTGGAGGAATATGTAGAGAATATGTACAGGTAATTTTTGCATAAGAACAATAACTTTGTGTTTTTTGGAATAAAGATTCTATCAGTAGAATGAAGATAAAGGAGGATAAACTAAAAAAAGAAGATTCTGCCAGTTGAAAGGGATCTGTTGATAGTTACAACTGATCTATGATTACACAGTCAAAGACTGCTATGATTATAGGATCATGGGAATATAAGGTATCTGACTATGTACTCCTTCTTTCAGTGAGGACTATGCTGGTTATACCTGGGGTAAATTTGTGAGTATCCACCAAATCATATATTCCCATTGGAAAGAAATTAATATATAATAGTGCTTAATTTTACAGGGGCAGAATGTTCCATCGGTGAGGGAGGTGATGCATGATGACTCCATCTCTCAATTAAGTTTTTATTTATCTGCGGGTGAAGATTTATATCTCTGGTTCTGTTATTAGTGGGGCAATTTGATTTGTGGAGATACAAAAGATCCAGGACCAAGGGGTCCCTAACGGCATAGAAGGTAAGGCATAATTCACCCGTCAGGAATCTATAAGATACTGAGTAAAGGAGCAGATCCTCCTGTCTTATATGGTAGGTTAGGATTCTAGGGCAACAATCTTCTTACAGAGGAACTTCTGTAGCCTTTCTGGTTGTTTGAAGTGTCTAGTAAAGTACATTCTAAAGACATTATTGTACTCAACAGTTGGCCTAATCAGTGCTGAATATAAAGGAACAATGATCTCTTTTGATCAGGATGGTATTCCATTGGTAACTAGTTGTGCTATCTGGAAGGATTTCCTGACTGCTGTCATCACATGATGATCAAATGAGATGGACTTACCAACCCCAACCCATATTCCAAAGTTCCTAACAACATTCTCATTGCAAAGTGGGATATTATTTATCCTGTAGGCTTTGGGAGGGGTGTTAGCTACCAATTGTGATAATATTACACTTTTTTACATTTAATTTGAGCCTAGTTTAGTACACCAGTTATTTACAAATGTGAATTCTTGCTGAAGGAGGTTTTACATCAGAGGAGGACTTTACAGCAACTCAAGGATTGCAGAAGTCTGCAGACGTTGTTAGCCAGAGCTCTTGGTTCATGGTCTGGAGATCAGAAACACAAATGCTGAGCAGCAAGGTTTCCAACACTGAGCCCTGTGTGACACACAGCACTACTCACCTTCATGCTTTCTGATGAAGCACCTGACACCCATACTGTATGGATTCTATCTTTTAGCCAGTTTGCTATCCATCTTGACGCAGCCAAGTCATACAATACTATTCCACATACTAGTATAGTTAGTAAGTTTAAAGCTTTAAAAACAAATTTCTACATGGCAAGGTCTTCTCTTCACTTGGAACTACAACTTTTTGGGATGTTCCACTGCACTGCTTTGCTCACACAGTTGGGCTGCGTAGGGAGACCGTTCCAGTTACTGTACATTTGACTGCATAGTGACACACTCCACTTCTGCAATGCACTGCTTTGCTTCAACATAACTAGGCAGCTTCACTGTGTGTGTGTGTGTGTGTGTGTGTGTGTGTGTGTGTGTGTGTGTGTGTGTGTGTGTGTGTGTGTGTGTGTGTGTGTGTGTCCATGTGTGTGTGTGTTTATAGGTTTATAGGATGATACTAGGCTATTGGCCCGGAGGCCCTTATAAGCCTAGCCAAGAATTTCACCCATGTTCCCTCAAAGTCAGCACCTGTTTCCCCTGTCCAACAGGGACACAGGTGGGATCCCAGGAGTTTATTTTCTGTTTCCCATCCAGTCATCCAGGTTCCTCTTAAAGAGGGCTAAAGAGATACTCTACCTGACATGGAGAGGGAGTTTATTCCACAGATGGAGGAGTCCTTGGGACACAATTCTATACTGCCAAGTTCAATTAATGTCAGACCAGGTTAAGGCCTTGTGTGCAGGTTGTGTGAGTGGAGTTTGTCTTACGGATATGCAGCAACTCCATCAAGGCTGGGTCTGAAATGGCCTTGTATGCCAAACATAAGTCACCACTGAGCAGTCTGTATGAGACTGAGTAGAGGGACAGGGCTTTTAGCCTATCTGTATAGGACAGGTGTTTGAGACCCTAGATTTTCCTGGTCAGCAACGTCTGTGGTCTCTCCAACTGCTGTATGTTCTTGAGAAGGTACATGCCAAAGTGGCATTGTACTCGATAATGGGTCTGATAAGGGAGGAGTACAGGGATGTTATGACCTCCTTGTTCCTGGATGAAATGCCTTTATTTATGTGGTGGGCCATGTAGAAAGCCTGCCATACAATGGAGGCAACGTGGTGGCCAAAAGTCAGGTTGCTATCAACCTGGGCACCCAAGTCCCTCATGAATGATTGCATGCTTAGTACTTTGTTGTTAATGTGATAATCAGTGGGGGTGACATTTTCCCCAAAGGGGATAATGATGCATTTCTTGGCATTCAGTTTGAGTCATTAGTTTGGGTAAGGCCCTCTTGAAGGATGTTCACATCACTAGGAAAATTTAAGACAGTGCCCAGCTTGCAATCATCTACACACTTGGTCAGCGACACACCACTGGTTTTGGCTTGCACCATAGAAAAGTGTATCCCAAACAGTAGAGGCCCCAAGACCGATCCTTGGGTACACCACTCTTTACAGGTCTACTACTAGCGGTGGTGTGTGTGTGTGAGTGTGTTGATTGAAATGTGTTGACATGGGTAATTCTTTTATCTTTTATTAGTTTATAGGTTCATATATTTTTTGCACTGCTTAATGGAAAAAAATCTTCAAAACTACAGGGTTGAATGCGAGTTGTAGCGCATTTCCAAGGAATGTGAGTTTCAAGTAAAGAGAAGTTCACTGTTGCTCATGGTAAATCTGTTTTCAATGTGCAATCGTTTTATTTAGCAAATGACCATCAGTGTTTTTGATATAAAATGTCAAAGGATTGTTAGTAACACAAGAGGATCCATACTTTTCTTTGGTGCAGAAGACTGTGGGTTTTCTCACAAACATGTAGATGGATTGTTGATGTTGCAGTGCACCTCGGGGGAGGGGGTCCTACACTCCTGAGTGTGCCGTCCTTGGATGAGATGTTAACCTGAAGCCCCAGCTGCCTGTGCTAATGGAGAAAGAAGAAAATAGCATGCATACTGACAGATTTGAGCTGTGTTTATGGCAACTGGGGGAGGGGGAGCCAAGTAATGGGACATCACAATGTCTGCAGGGCCCATTCCCCTGCCTAGGACCCATTTGACTATAACGTGGCTCTGATCAGGGATGGATGGGTAGCAATTTTGAAGGTGAGGATACGATTAGTATGGTGCATGAAAAAGGTATGTTCGTAAGGAAGAGGTCCAGTATACTATGTCCTCTAGTAGGTTTGTTAACACTTTGGCCCACATAGTTTTTGTATACTAAATCTAAGAATTTTTGACATATCCTATGTTAAAGGTATAGATGTTCTAGTTTGAAGAGAAGTTAAAGTCCCCCAAAATAATGCATTCTTATTTATGTGGAGTTCATCAGGAACTTATAGGGGAGTCATGTCAACTCTCTGAAGGTAATTTTGGCAAAAGGAAAAAAAACATTCATCAAATCCACCTTCAACGAAGAATTCAACAATTTTTTTTCAAGGGGGCAAGCTTCCCTACACCTCCAACACCCCTAAGACTTGTATATACCAACTCTGATGTCATGCAACAGTGGGGAAAGAAGCAAACTCCACTGTCATTGAATGTAATTTCAGTGAACTGCACCCGCTCTTTTTGAATTCACTGAAAATACATTTGATCACACTATATGCCCCCCTTGTAGGAACCTTAATTGATTTTCAAGGAACACAGAGGGTGTCCTGTAACAGGCTATGAGCTAATAGTTGGTCCCCTGTAGTGTGATTTGGAGTTCAATATATTCCATTTGTCAGTGTCTGGGTATCTGTCTGTAGGTGATATGGTCCATAAGAAATACAGAACTGTCACCACACTTACCATCAGAATTGAAGGAATGGTGGGTGCAAAACACATGAAATAGGGGAGCTTTCTATACAATTTACCAAGTTTCAGTAATTACACAAACATGCATGTTTTCTAAATTCAGGACACCCTCAATTTTCAGCAGTTTGCTTGGTGAGACTTGTGGCATTAAACAAAGTCACCATAATGTGATCTTGTTTTGGATTTATTCTGGAATGTCCATTACCAGTTGGGAGGGTGGCCTAATGGTTAAGGTGTTTGCCTTACAAACACAAGGTGCAGGGTTTGAGTCTCACAAGGGATAATTGGCTAGGCTTACAATGGCCCGCAAGGGCAGTTAGCTTAGTACTTATCTATGAATCTATGAAAACCTAGACTCTACCTAAAACTGCACTATGGGGGCAACAAGAACTTTAGCCAGTATGTGTAAGCAATGAAGTGAAAGATGCAGGCCATCCTCTGCAAAGTAAGTAGGACTGTCAGGCATCTCTTCTCATGCTGGCACATACATCCCTCAGGAATGACACCAGGCATTAAGCCAATTGTTGAAGCAAATTATTTTTTCTTTGTATCTAAGCATCATTCATGGGGAAGGGAAGACACAACTCAGGACCAGTGTCTTGTATGCATTTGTGACATGCATGGATAGTTTTGATAGGCCTCTCTACACATCCCTCTGGGTTTTGATTATCAGATCATTCATTCCCACATAGACCACCACCATGTCATAGTTATATCCATTAGATGAAATGGGCTTAATGGCTCTTATGATATTAGAGATCCTTGCACCAGAAAGACAACATATCATCGCTCTGTCTTTGTCCAGCATTTTGAATGGAGAATATGTGTGCCCAACTGTAGAATCACTGATCACTTAAATTTTTTGTTTGTAGAGTGATCTGGTGTAATTAATTTGAGATGATTAGACTCTTGATGACTTTCTGTTGTAGGTATGTCGAAGGAGATATGGTGCTGGATTTTTGCTAAGTCTTGGCCCTCATAGATCTAGGAAGCTGTGGCAAGGTCTTATTAAAGCCTCCATGCAAAACCCTTTAGTGTGGCTTGGTGTACAATGTGCTTTTAGTGTGTTTCTCACAGTCTGTAGTTTTGCTTTTCTGAAAGTACAGTAGACTCCCTCTTATCTGTCCTCCTCTTTAACCGGCCATCAGATTTCTGCCATAGGCCTGGCAAAAGACCACAAAGAAGAACAATACTTCTGCCTCCTCTGGGCTAAATAATGACAGACATTTGAGTTTTAGATTTCATATTCATTAGAAAAATGCATACTAATACAAATACTATTACTCTAGCTGATTTATAACCTATAAATGCTATTTTGTATGCATTTTCTGATTAACCAGCCATTCGTTTATCCAGCCTAAGGTCTGGTCCCAGCGAGACCGGATAAGAGGGAGTCTACTGTAAGGCCTTCCTGTTTGTTAAATATTTGCATCACTCACAAACAGAATTATTAGTGCTAAGTAAGAGACCATTGTCTGTGTGCATAAAGCAGTTACTACACCGTCTGAGATTACTAAGGGCTATGAGGCTGACCACAGAAAGGAAAAACTGGTTTCAGCTTGGCACCACTAATCTTCAGAAATGGCACTTGACAACTCAGAAAATATTCAGAAATTCTTTATGTAGTATGGACCTCAATCTCTTCTCCATGCGTGGTAGAACCCTTGCACCCATAAGTTATTATTTTAGTCAAAAAAGGAAAAATTCCTCTGGGGAAGCCTAAAAATCTGCAATGAAAAAAACATGCATAGTTAACAAGTCTATGTTTTCATCCATGAAGCCCATAGAAACCCATAGATAAGTGGATTCAGCTACTGTGTAGACTACAACAACATTTTAGATGCCATAGCATAAGCGAAGATCTGTGCTAAAACTTAAAAAAAATGTTTGGAGATGGAGCATTTGCAAACCCTGTCTCTGTAAACTGGAACCAAATTCTAAAATGACATTCCAGACAGTCAATTAAAATATTAATCAATGCTCATTTCCATAACTTACCATTTCATGGCTTGTCCCTAGACCTTTGCATCTATTGATCACTGAATCAGCTCTGTATCTCAGATACATTTCACCTAATTTATGAGATTAATCTGTTTTGTTACTCCCACATATGCGTATTCAAATCCGTAATCTACTTCCACATTGCTTTATTTGTGCATTGTATCACTTTTCCTTTTGTAGTAATATAACTCCCATTTTTCCAGTTCAGAATACTCCGCTAATAGGACTGATACTATGATATATATATATATATATATATATATATATATATATATATATATATACATACCTGTGTATGTCACTAATCTGAGTCGCACCTTACATTACAGACTGTGCAGTCATTTCTCTTTAATATTAACTGCAAATTTATACCTTCTCTTTAACTGTATAGTGTTTGCATTGCTTGAACCACTACTGAGTTACTGTCAGACTGTTTGCCTGCTACTTATATACTGCTAAAACTTTCTCTCCCTGGGCCTGTACTGCTAAATACATATGTAATAGTTATATGTGGGAGTATAGGTGTATTCACAGACACACATATGTGCATCTATATGTGTGTGTGTGTGTGTGTGTGTGTGTGTGTGTGTGTGTGTACATTTCATACACATGAGCATGCACATTCATGCTCACACACACACAAATATAAATATGTGCACAAACATCTACATGCATATAAAACAAAACAAATAAAAAATGTACTGCATAAATAGCAAAAAATGAAACCAGAAAGTATATCAGCAAGCAGTAATGTAACTCCAGCAAAAGCATACAAAGCCTTATGCATATCAGCAGTATTATTTCAGCCTTACATGTGGTGAGGTTTATCTTATACTTCAGTGAAGCACACATTTTTACAATTCTTTTGATTAAAGGTTTTGATGTTTAAATGCTAAATTATAAACTGCTTTTGCGTTGGTGCATCTTACCATGTAATTTTTTCTTGATTCTCTGTTATGTATGTGTAATTGCCAGTGAAATTTTCTTGTGTGGTGAAGTCTGTTGCTGAAAAATATACTTTGCAGATGTGTTTGTCCAGAGACACCTGAGGGTGGGTGGAGAGGAGAGGGGGGACTGAGTGAGAGTTTAGTTAGTATTTAAAGGTGAATATACAGGGTTAGAGAGACAGTTGGGAAGCATGAAATCATTATGGAAGTGCATTAAGCAGGCAGGAAATGAGGTAAGCATGGGTGGAGCTTTTAGGTTCATATTGTCAGGTTGAGTGTAGCTGGGCCAGAGTGCCAAGGGCATTGAACAGGTTAGGTCTCCATATTATTGATCACAGAGATTTTGATGATAGGGATTCAAGCTGGTACAGGAAGGATGCAATGCACTTGAGTGAGTTACATTTGGATCTGTTTAATGTACATTCTTCATTATTCTTGTAGAATTTGGTTAGGGATTTTTAAAAGAAAAGAGGGGATGTGGCAGGTTGGTGACGGGTAAGAGGGGTTCCCTGCTGTGTTCCCCCTTTTAATAGGTGGTTATTCAGAAGTGAGCAGAGAAACACACTTCTAAAATACTGGTTGGATTAGTGTGAGTAGTAGAATTTTAATGCTACTTGTATTTTAGTCTGGAAGGTGAGTGTTCTGCATGCTGCCAACAAATGTAATTGGTAATTTGATGTATTATTAATGAATGTTCATGTTTTATGACTAATTATTGTTAAATACATTAATTGTGCATTTATTAATAAAATGGTCACAGCCGAAAGAAGAAGTGTCAATCTTGTTGTTTATGTCTCAGGGGGTCTTTGGACAAATAAGTAAGGATCTACACAGGAACAAAAAAACAATTATATTGCATGCAGCAACATCTACAAAAACTCAAAACAATTTGCTTAATACTGTAAAGTTATCTGTGTACAGTTAATTATAACACTACAATGACATCAATGATCTATACATTTATCACATTCAGACGGACACCCACTGGGCAGATATGTAAGGCTGATGTTGTATGAGGTGTAATTTTGACAGTGTATCCTAAAAGAAGTGACAACATTGCTTTGTTGGTTTCAACACAAATCAAATAAAATGATTTAAGAGCTACAGCGTGAGTTATTTGATGCTACACTGAGATAGAATGGTCAGTGTAAAGAGCAGTGGAACAGAGTTTTGCATGATCCCAATGTTCATATACCTTTTCAAGCTAATATCTCTATTAAGCACTTGATTAACATTGGAATGACTCCAGTTTCTATGAGTATGTTATAGTTGAATGAAAATTTACAGCAGCAGCAAGGGGGGTTGATTATCACTTTTGATAGAGGAAGAAACTGCTAGATCAGTGAACCTCTTTGAGCATGTTGTAATAATTGATTTACATTGTCTGTACTTAGTATATTGTGTTTGTATCCTTTACTGTCACTGCTTAATTTTGAACCTTTTACCTTTAGGCAGGAATTAGCTGAAAGGGGATATTTTGACCAGTCATCCTTTCCAGTTAAGAAATATTAAACAAACAAACAAATATGGGGTTAACTTAGATGCAATATATTAGTTAAAAATAATTTATGGGTAAGGGTGGTTAGAAAGGATTAGAGATACAAAAACAGCCCCTTGAAGTTAAACTAGCAGATATGTAGTGAGAATTTAATGCAGCTGCCCACATTTATAGACTACTACATTATTTTTTATCTGATGCAGTTTATTGAACTGTCTGCTGTTTGCCATTGCTACCAGCTGCTGACATTATATTACAATTGGCTATCCATCATATTTATGAAATGGCTGTTAGACAGATGGTGAGGCTATTGACGCATTTCAGTTTGTTCTGTATCTGAAACTGATTTTGATTTGTCAACATGTATGTTGAAGTTTGACAGCCATTCCTGGCACTAAATTGGTTTTGAAATGTCAGCAGGTGTACTTTATTGTACCTCAGAATGATGAGCACTATTTATGTGACATTCTTTGTCAAATAGACAATACCTGGTCACTCTTCCCTACTGATAATTAAAATTATTTAACTGCATCCAGAATGTAAAATCAGGGAGAGGCTCTGAATGTGACATATTTTGATTTTGTGAAGGCAGTTGACATAGTATAGCATGGCAGTTTTAGTGTGTAAGCTAGAATGATTTAGAATACATTGTAGGGGAGAAATATGAAGCTTTGGCTAGGCAGGCCATATGACACAGAGGCATATAGCCAATGGAGTTTGACCAGATGAATGCCAGTGGATTATCACATTGCAAAGATCAATACTGGGATAAATTATTTACAGTACTTTCATAAGAGCCATTAGGACTGAAAGAAAAAACTTGTTCACCTAATCTACAAAAACTGTCTTTCAGCTTTTCCCGGTTAGGGGTCGCCACAGCGGAACACCACTCCGCTAATGATCAGCAGTGAATTTTTTTTACGGTGTCGAGTTGCCAGCCTGGCGCCCAAACTTTAACGAAGGCACAACCATGCACACACCTACCTGCATGTCTTTAAATTCATTCGACCATTGGGAGAACATGCAGACTCCACACAGAAGGTGCTCCAGCTGAGAATCAAACAGGAGAACCTCTTGCTGTGAGGCAACAATGCTAACTGCTGCACCACCGCTGCCATGTACACCACCATGGCAATCTAAAATGTGTAAATTGATGCCTTTGGGGAAAAAAAGAAAGAAAAAAGCACATTCGATGAAAGGATCACTCAGCTCGGGGAGGCAGCAGAAACTACTATAAAAAGCAATGGATGCATTCATTATCATAAGCTAAAACAGAGCAGTATGAGGCAGCACATATGGTAGGATGTTAGATTAATGAGCTGCACACCTCTCAACCATACTGAATTCCTTGGTAAATACCAGTTTTGAGGGCAAAATATTGGGGTGCCACGAATTCCTGAGTGGCCCCTTTAATTTCTGAATTTCCTGGGGGGTTTTTTTGACTGTTCCTGACATCATCACATGCAGAGCATGAGCGATGACATCAGCACAATTTAGCAGTCAAGCCACTACTACTTTATTAATTTAACTTTACCAGTCCTGGCATTTGTTTTCTTCCCCTGGCTCCAGGTAAGGAAAAAAAAAGACCATTACTTAATTCTTAGGAATGGTCTTCGCTCTGAGCTTGAGTGCTAGCATTTTGAATGTTTAGCTGATGTCAGGTCGGTCTTCACACCGTATTGATTTGCTTACAAGAAACTACTGCTATTGCATTTGCTTAATTTAAATGTTAGTACAAGATGAGCTCTGCAAGTGTACTGCTTATTGTGTGTGTTGCTATTGCATTTCTCACTTAAGGGCTTCAGACTCGAGTGCTAGTTCCTGTGATGCCCATGCACTGGCCCAGTAACCAAGGAGCATCAATCCTCACCACTAACACCAGTGAGGGGCATCCACATTGGGAAGGATAACAAATACACACACAGTAAAGTACAATTTCCCTTAAGAGCACACAGAGATCACAGTCAGTCTGGCTTTGGTTTCTCCCTTTCTCTCCAGATCCCCAGTAAGACTCCCCACTGGCACAGCTATATGGTACAAGTCTCAGTCTAGTGGTCAAGCTAAAACCTCTAGCACCCTCCCTGTCCAACCAGTGCTTCATGTCCCTGCCCAAGTAGCTGACACACACACACTTTAAGATATGAGTTATATACAAACCCACAGACACTCTTAGGGAAGGCTGGCACAGGTTCTCCAGTTATGCCCCCTTCTCTGCCAGGCTATAAGGTAGAAATCACTGCCACCAACCACTAATATCAGCAACTAATAAGGCCCTTACTAAAGGGTGTCTAATTATTACTGTGCAATATTATTATCCAAATAGTAAGTGTGACCCAGGGCTAAAGCTATTGGAGTGGCTTGGACAGCATCACTATATTCATGCAATGTACTCTAGAGCTTAAATTATCTCTACACAAAACAGCCACAGTTGAAAGGTTTAAAAATATTTAATAATAAATAATAAAAACACAAGACAATACTTCTTACTACACAGTGCTATTCAAGAGTTCAGAGATCACAGGAAAATGCTTAAAATAATAAAGTAGAATAGTTTTGACATCAATACAGAAAACAGCTAGGCTAAACTTACTATTTTCTATCTATATCTAAGAGCAATCACAGTTTTAAATAAACTTACATATAGAGCAACATTAGAGTATTGGTGAGTTGTTGTCAGCTTTAGACAAAATCCAAAAATGCTCTTCCTCTGTCTCTGAGAAAAGTCCTTTAAATTGATAATACATCGTGCTGACTCATTTTAGATTACATCATTCTTAACAATTCTCTGGTTTCCCAGGCTAACAGAAACTCTACATTAACATTTCCTAGTAAGCTTGCACCTGGTCAGGAAACCACAATAATTAAAGACATTGTTTGTCTTTTCGGCTTTTCCCGGTTAGGGGTCGCCATAGCAGAACTCCGGTCTGCTAATGATTGGCAGTCATTTTTATGGTGCCAAGTTGCCAGCCCGACGCCCAACCTTCAGCTAAGGCAGCCCCATTCATGCATGTCTTTCGGAGGCCACTCAACCACGGGGAGGACATGCAGACTCCACACAGAAGGCACTCCAGCCAAGAACTGAACAGGAGAACCTCTTGCTGTGAGGCAACAATGCTACCGCAGTACCACTGCAGCTGTGTAAAATCTAGCAATTAACTCTGGTCTCAAAACAATAGAAAGAATCTGCTGCTTCAGACACCATGGCTTTGAACCCTGAGATCAAAGTCATACAAGGCTTGACTTATCAGCTTTCTTCCAGCAAAGTGTACTGTTGTTACATTTTTGACGTTCAACATCCAATACAGTCTTCTCACATTTAAGAGAACAAGCCTATGGCTTTTATTAATATTTACAAAGAGATAGAATTATCTACAAAATTCTATCTAGCTAGGCTGGCAGCCTTCACATATCTTCACAGTTCCTTTGTAGTTTGAATGTTTAGAGATATTGCATTTTGCAGTTTGAATGGTTAGGGCATGCATTTTGCAGTTTGAAAGTTTAGGACTCGAGTGCTAGTTCCTTTGCAGTTTGAATGTTTAGAGCTATTGCATAGCTTACTTAAGGGCTTGAGTGCTAGTTCCTTTGCAGTTTTGGCTTAATTTGAATATTAGTACAAGATGAGCTCTGCAAGTGCATGCTTAGTTTGTGTGTTGCTATTGCATTTCTCACTTTGCAGTTTGAATGTTTAGACAATATAAAAACAAAGGTATATACTGCTGCCCAAAGGTCCAGTCCCAGAACACGATGAACAATGAAACAAAACAAACAAGGTAGGACCACCAAGACTATAAAATCCAGTTTATTCCAAGAGTAAAACCAAAGGGATATGCACTTTCATGTGGAGTAACTACGCTTCATCACATCTCAAAACACAAAATCAATCACTCAGTTTAAATAGCAAAGCTAAAAACTAATTAAAACCAGTTAATACCAGGTGAAAAAACATGAACACATCAATTAAGCAATTACAAAATTTAGGGCATGCATTTTTCAGTTTGAATGTTTAGAGCTATTGCATAGCTCTTTTAAGGGCTTGAGTGCTAGTTCCTTTGCAGTCTGGGCTTAATTTTGAATGTTAGTACAAGATGAGCTCTGCAACTGCATGTTTACTTTGTGTGTTGCTGTTGCATTTCTCACTTCTTTGCAAATTTGAATGTTTAGGCAGTGTGCACTTCTTACTTGTGTGTTGCTATTGCATTTCTCACTTCTTTGCAGTTTGAATGTTTAGACAATGTGTACTGCTTTCTTTGTGTGAGAGCTATTGCATAGCTCACTTAAGGGCTCAATTGCTATAGGGACAATTTTTAAATAATGCTCTTATAAACTTAAAAATTGAAATACTAAAATATTGTGCATTAGTGTGCATTTTCTGAAGGTTATGAAGTCTGGAATTCAAGTTCTGTTATTATTTAGTGACTTCCATCGTTGGTGACTTACCAGAAAACCACAAATTTTATAAGGAACAGTTAAATTTACAAGGAAAAAATCTGAATATTCTGGGAAAATCTGAACAGTTAAAAGTTATAATGCTATGTAATGTGTGAACATCAAATGCATTGCTACCCTTGAGTTTGCTTGGTTTCAGACTTCATCAGGAGCCACACAATTTCCACGCTTGTTGTCACAGTCCCTGTCACATATTATGGCCAAGACAAGTTGAAAGGTAGGTGCTTGTTTCTCATATTTATCTTTACTTCTTTTGGTGATGGGCCACGCAGTTGTCAACAGCTGCAATAATAAGTGATTGTTGTGGACAGTTGACTAATAACTTGCAAAAGGGGTTGGAGTTGGGAACTGGAACAAAATTTGTATTTGAAATGTACAATCACCTGACACCGATTTCAGGAACAACTCTGCAGTAAAGCATTTCTGACAGTACTGAACCCCCTTCCATCCCTGCCACTCACAGATGCATTTATCTATTTTAGTAAAAGAAAAATAAAACTATTGTGTAAAGAGACGTCCATGTAACTTGTAAAGAAGTTAAAGCTCATTTGTTTGGTTGTGCTATGAAGTGACCTTTGAAATCAAGGTTTTGTTAAGTAGAGTAAGCGCTTTCTTTGTGAAAGCTCAGATGGTTATTCGCTCCCTTTGGTACCCTCCCCCAGGGTGCTTTGTGTTCTCTGCACACACCCCTCTCCAAGAGCCCAGCCGCTGTTAGTTCCTTTGTGTTATGATTGCATTTCTAGCTTCTTTGCAGTTTGAATGTTTAGACAATTTTATTAAGGGAGGGAGCATGCTTCTCAACTGTCCAGAGTTTTGCAGAATGTCCAGACTTTTGGCTCACATTTTTGGTCTGTTCCTCACAAAATGTGTGGTTTTCTGGGAAATCTCCGGGATGATTTGAGGATTTAAGTCACTAAATAATAGCATACATTTGAGTTTCAGACTTCAGATCCTTTGGAAAAATGTATGTTAAAACAAACAGCGTTACACTAGCAACTTTCTAAGTTTATAATATTTAAAATATGTCCTTATTTTGTGCCTTTGTCCAGATTTTTTGCACTAAGGGTTTGAGAGGTGTGTGTGTGTGTGTGTGTGTGTGTGTGTGTGTGTGTGTGTGTGTGTGTGTGTTCGTTCCTCTTACAAAACTTGTGGTTTTAGGGCAAATTAGTGAGAACTGAAATCACTAAATAATGCTAATCATTTAAGTTTCAGTCTTCCTATCTTTCGGGAAATGCATGGTAACACAAAACATTTTATTCTAGCAACTTCCTAAAATTATACAAGCAATGTTTAAAGTGTGTCCCTGGTTTTGGGCATTTGCCCCCCCAATAAATTTTGGCTTTTTCCAGATTTCCTATGCTGCATAGTTCTTCAGTGGGACAGGCGTTTAGTGCTGCTTATACCAAGTCTGTTTGTGTTGTTAGTAGCACAACAGGTAGTACACTTGCTTTTGATTCAGAAGGCTGTGGGGTATACTCCTTCAGCATGTAGATGGAATCCTGATACTGTACTGTGTTGTACTTTTAAAGGGTGTGGATGCTGCAGTCCTGAGAATGTCCTCTTTGGTGGATATTCCTAGTACAATTAACCTGTTATCAGTTTGCCATTCATTCCCTATTGCAGTATTACTAGCTTATCAGTTTTTTAATGTAACATAGGCAATTTATTTTTCAAGGGCAACAGGCACTTTATTTGTAGATGAAACAATGAAATATAAAGTTGTTTGCTAGCAGCAACCTCTTCATTAGTTACAGATCTATTTAATGTGGAATTATTTAATGGCTTTTGCATTTTCTTTGAATATGGGTTTCAATAAATGTGAGTTTCAAGGGCAGAGAAGTTTTAAAGCTAAGTCTACTTTCATTGTGAGACTGTATTGCTTTGTTTAGCAAATGTCTATTAGTGTTTGTCCTATGAAATGTAAAATAAAGTAAATAATCATTGTAGACGTAAAGCAGTATGCACATTACACTGTTTATGGTAAATGGGGCAAAATAGCCAAGTAATTGGATATTGGAATGGCTGCAGGGGGGAGGACTGTGTATGGGGGCCCATTCAACCATGATTTTGTGAGGGTGGAAGGGTGGAAAACTCAGACAGCTGCAGGCGACACAAACTCTAGCTACATCACTTTTGGAGGTCCTATAACTATAATATTATTTTGCTGAGATTAGAATATTGCCTACCATTAAATACCCTACTTTTACCACAAAACCCGCATACTGCAAGTCACTAAAAACAAAATCTTAAGGTTCATCATCTGCTCCTTTCCCAGTGAACATCATTGCTACACATTTCTAAAAAATAATGGTTACCATTTATTACATGGTCTGGGACCATATGTCTTTTCTTCAGTTTATGTCTGAAAGTTGGTATCCCACAATTCCACTGGAGTGAGCTGGGTTACATAATTATGTATGCAGATGTTATGTTATATATTATAAACATGAAATTATAATTTGATATTCACAGTTTGTCTAGTTTATATCTTACACGCTATTTGCATTTTATATTTTTTATATAGGACATAGTGTTTCATGTATATGCCTGATTTACAGATGCATATATTCATATATTCACATAGTGAATGTACATATCAACTTATATGGCTTTAAGCACAATGTTCTTGTTTTGTTTTAATTGATTGAAAAATTTTTCCCACGTTCAGCGGATGTATATTAACCTGACAATTGATTTTGTAAAACAATCTGATGAAGCGTGGGTGGACCACGCGAAAGCGCTCATCTCCTGATTTCTATTAAAAGTTTTGCATTTTTTAGAGTTGCTGGAGTTCTTCATTCAGTGATTTGGATTTATTTGGAATTTTGCTTGCTCTTTTGTGTTTGGTACTTCACTACGCTACTACACTGCTTTGTTTTTTTGGTGCAGTACCATTCAGCAGGGACACTGACTACTACAAACGTTTTTGCTGCCTTCCTTTTGGTTAGTAGTCCCAGCACACCATGGAGCCTATTGCCAGCTTGGATCCGGAGCCGAGGGATACATCTTCATTATGGGATGGTCTCATACATCTCAACAACAACCCTTTATTGTCTCTGGACTTCACAGGCGAGACTGAACGCATCAGTCCCAATGCGAATGGTGAGAATCTTACAGAATTTCATTCTTTATTAAAGACATTAGAAGATAATTTATACCAACTTCAGAGATATGCCTGGCAAAGGCTACATTTAGAAGCATGCATTCACTTTAAAGTAGTCCCCAGGGGCATGCGGGTGTTCTGTATGCCCACCTATGGGGACTCACATCCTGAGCTTCTTAAGCGGTGGCAAGATTTAAATATCGAGTTGGGATTCAGTTATGCTAAATTGATGCTTGATTATTTTTCACCATTGGAAACCGAACTAAGAAATAGAACGGATGTTATGTATAAACAGCTATTAGACCGCTTCACCTCAGAGTACTGTATAGACAAAATCAATCACACATTTTCACAAATAAATTTATTCAGTGACAGATTGAGAGCAACCAAGCAAAAGAAGCTACTACGTGATTATCACGATTTTCAAAAGGGCCAAGTATTTATTTGGCCAAGATATCAAGCTTCGCAATCTTCGAACTCTCTGCCACAGACAGAAACGGCTTCTACTCATAAATCAAAGCAACCTGCAGACCTTAATGTTGTTGTACAATCTTTGCCCCAGGTGTCTGCATCTATACTTAACAGAGCAGCGTGTACTATGGCTTCACCTGGTACCAGCCATACTACAGCAGCAATTACTGACACACCCCCTCCCAATCAAGAAGCCTTTTTCAACCAGGCACTATCTACAACTGCGGGAGCAATCCCTAAGAACACTTCAAGTGCATTACCTTCCTCGGTAGCTTTTTTACCTTACCAGAAACGGTCTATAATAACTCAAACAAGGGGGCGTTCTCACAGCAGGGATTCCCGCAAGAGGAAGTACTCAGTGGAACAACACGGCTACAACAGACGAAAAAAGAACTGACTACTTACCTGCTATTTAACCTTTCTTGTTTTGTTTTGGATGACCCTAGTACTAATGTTCTAAACCGAGGTCTCAGTTTTATACCGGCTACACCGGCAACATTGACAGATACGCTTCTTGACTTGAGGTTATTTTGTAGAAAATTGTGTCTAAAATTACTGTTCAACAGCAATACTGTTAATGATGAAGGATATGCACGATACAAGACTAGAAGTGTATATATTCCAACCTTACCATCACACATAGAATGCTTCCTAAAGGCCTGTGAGAGCCAATACTATCAAATGTTTAGTAATATAACTAAGAAAGGCAGGTTTTATAACTTAACACCAGCAGAAGCTCGTGCTTTGAGCGAACTCAAACAAAATTCCCATATTGTTTTAAAACCAGCCGACAAGGGAGGGGGAGTAGTTGTTCTAGATAGGCATGAATATATCAATAATATGCTTAACATGTTATCGGAAACCGATACTTATACCCCCATAACACCTAGGGATGTGTCTCATATTGTGAAAACTGTCAAAGATGTTCTTCATGACCTCCTCATGTGTCGCCAGATAAGCCAGGAAATTTTTGAGTTTCTAAATATAGAATACCCCACAATACCAATCATTAAAGGTATACCCAAAGTGCATAAGGGAACGTATCCGGTTCCCTTTAGACCCATTGTATCTGGGGAAAACTGGATTACAGCACACGTCTCCATATTTATAGAAGACATTCTAAGACCGGTGGTAGATCAGTTTCCCACCATACTTAAGGACACTTATGATCTTCTTAGTGGCATTAAAGATTTAACACTAGATAGTAACCAAATGTATATGTTCATAACTTTGGACGTAAAGAATTTATTTACATCAATACCGAACGACGTCGGAATGGAATATATAAGAGAATTGCTACTTAAAGAGACCAACTTTTCTAATGATAGAATTATTTTAATAGGACAACTCTTAGAATTAGTCCTATTAAATAATGCATTTACATTTGGTGAGATCTACTATTTGCAAAAATGGGGGGTAGCCATGGGCACCCCCTGTGCAAATACTTATGCCAATTTGGTAGTCCTGTGGTGGGAGAAACTGTACCTATTTACTAATGAGAACTTTAAATTTATAAAATTCTATAGGCGTTTTGTGGACGACATCATAATAGTTTGGGAGGGTTCATTGGAATTGTTTGATATATTTTTACAACATTTAAGTACAACTACTACATTATTACACTTTACCAAAGAAGCTTCTAGCAAAGAAATAAATTTTCTTGACGTTACCCTCAGATTCACTTCTGAAGGTAAAATAAATTCAACACTATATAGAAAATCAACATGGAAAAATGCAATACTGACCTTCGACAGTATGCACCCCAGGCATATTTTCCAAGGCATAGTGAAGAGTCAGTTTACAAGAATTCATAAACTATGTAGCAAGATTGAAGATTTAAATAAAGAAGCACATTCCTTAGAAAAGTTGTTTATCAATAGAGGATATGACCCTGCTATGGTCAGGAACATCAAAATTGAGGTACTGGGGGACAGCATATTCACAGAGCAGGAAAATAAAAGTACAAGATATGCAAAACATTATTTTAACAATAATAAAAAAGAAGGCACTACTGACAACCATGTTAGATATACCATTACATATACTAGCGATATCAAAAATATACAACAGGTTGTCTATAATAATTGGCATATCCTAACTATTGATCCTCATACTAGAGATGTTGTGAGCAAACAACCGAGATTTTTATATAAGAACAGTAAAAATCTTAAGAGAATTCTTTGTGGTGATTTTCACATAGGGACAAGTAAGGAAACTAACATGACTAATAGTATCCAAGCTAAGAACCAAGGAACATTTCCATGCTATAGCTGCAATAGATGTAAATATATAACTAAAACACAGGTTTTCAAACATCCCAATACTGATTATGTTTTCAGACCTAGCTTTTATGCAAACTGTAATACCCGCAACTTGATTTATCTTGCTACTTGCACAAAATGCAAGGCTTTTTATGTTGGATTAACCAAGAGAAGGTTGCAGGAACGTATTTATAATCACTTGTATGATATGCGCAAAGCTGTTGAAACCAACGCCCTAGCAAAGCATATCATGGAGTTTCCAACCCACTCATTTTGCTTTAGGGTTTTACAAGAAGTGAAACAAAATCATAGAGGTGGGGACTCGGAGAACTATTTGGCACTTATGGAACTTAACTGGATTTTAAGACTAGGTGCTCATATAGAGCCAGGGATTAATAACTTTTTATCCATTAAGCCAGCGCTAATATCTAAGAAATAAATATATAATCTTTATGTATCACATAATAGAATGGATAATGTGACACAAAATTAGCATTTATTATATACACTCTTAATATACATATACTTGCACAGACATTATGTGATCAGTTTCTATTTTGATTTGTCTTACAGTCTAGTATTAATATCATATTACCATATTCTATTATGGTTCCTTATCTCTTCATACCTATTTACATAAATATTATTTATATTTATTATGTATGTTAGTTTTGTTATACAAACAGACTTTTTAGTACAGAGCAATTTTGTATGTATTTTATTTAGTGATAAAATTTAGAATATAAGTCATTATTGTCTTGACATTTTATAATAGTATTCATGACATATTAGCACTCATTATTTGTGTTTTATACGTAAAAAATTCTCTATATTGTATTTCACATTATCAAATATGTCATGATATATTCCAGATGATATCAGTTAGGAAGATGATTTTGCTTTATATTTGCTAGTTTTACATTTTAATATTATAAACATGAAATTATAATTTGATATTCACAGTTTGTCTAGTTTATATCTTACACGCTATTTGCATTTTTTATATTTTTTATATAGGACATAGTGTTTCATGTATATGCCTGATTTACAGATGCATATATTCATATATTCACATAGTGAATGTACATATCAACGTATATGGCTTTAAGCGCGATGTTCTTGTTTTGTTTTAATTGATTGAAAAATTTTTCCCGCGTTCAGCGGATGTATATTAACCTGACAATTGATTTTGTAAAACCATCTGATGAAGCGTGGGTGGACCACGCGAAAGCGCTCATCTCCTGATTTCTATTAAATGTTTTGCATTTTTTAGAGTTGCCGGAGTTCTTCATTCAGTGATTTGGATTTATTTGGAATTTTGCTTGCTCTTTTGTGTTTGGTACTTCACTACGCTATTACACAGCAATGTTTAAAGTGTGTCCCTGGTTTTGGGCATTTGCCCCCCCAATAAATTTTGGCTTTTTCCAGATTTCCTATGCTGCATAGTTCTTCAGTGGGACAGGCGTTTAGTGCTGCTTATACCAAGTCTGTTTGTGTTGTTAGTAGCACAACAGGTAGTACACTTGCTTTTGATTCAGAAGGCTGTGGGGTATACTCCTTCGGCATGTAGATGGAATCCTGATACTGTATTGTGTTGTACTTTTAAAGGGTGTGGATGCTGCAGTCCTGAGAATGTCCTCTTTGGTGGATATTCCTAGTACAATTAACCTGTTATCAGTTTGCCATTCATTCCCTATTGCAGTATTACTAGCTTATCAGTTTTTTAATGTAACATAGGCAATTTATTCTTCAAGGGCAACAGGCACTTTATTTGTATATAAAACAATGAAATATAAAGTTGTTTGCTAGCAGCAACCTCTTCATTAGTTACAGATCTATTTAATGTGGAATTATTTAATGGCTTTTGCATTTTCTTTGAATATGGGTTTCAATAAATGTGAGTTTCAAGGGCAGAGAAGTTTTAAAGCTAAGTCTACTTTCATTGTGAGACTGTATTGCTTTGTTTAGCAAATGTCTATTAGTGTTTGTCCTATGAAATGTAAAATAAAGTAAATAATCATTGTAGACGTAAAGCAGTATGCACATTACACTGTTTATGGTAAATGGGGCAAAATAGCCAAGTAATTGGATATTGGAATGGCTGCAGGGGGGAGGACTGTGTATGGGGGCCCATTCAACCATGATTTTGTGAGGGTGGAAGGGTGGAAAACTCAGACAGCTGCAGGCGACACAAACTCTAGCTACATCACTTTTGGAGGTCCTATAACTATAATATTATTTTGCTGAGATTAGAATATTGCCTACCATTAAATACCCTACTTTTACCACAAAACCCGCATACTGCAAGTCACTAAAAACAAAATCTTAAGGTTCATCATCTGCTCCTTTCCCAGTGAACATCATTGCTACACATTTCTAAAAAATAATGGTTACCATTTATTACATGGTCTGGGACCATATGTCTTTTCTGCAGTTTATGTCTGAAAGTTGGTATCCCACAATTCCACTGGAGTGAGCTGGGTTACATAATTATGTATGCAGATGTTATGTTAATCAGCATACAGATTTGTACCTATTTTTCTTGGGCTTCTGTCCAGATTTTTGATACTTCTAGGCTGAGAGGTATGCTGAGGTGCATAGAAGGGGCATCTGCAGAAGAAACCAGAGAAAACAAAAAGTTTAGAATCCCTTTGTACAAACTATAAGTTAGACTCCAACTGAAGTATTGTGTGCATTTTTGAAGACCTCCTTTTCATTAGGATATAGACAGTTAAGAGGAGTGCAATAAAAACAGCACACTTTGCACAAGAAATAATACAAAAATAAACTTAAAAGAGTTTGACAAAACAAGGCTTGGGGAGAGAGCAGAAAGATATGATAGAAATGTTAAGTACTTAAGTATCCATGCAATCCATTTGTCTTCAGTCTGTTAAGGAAATCTGATGCATGCGTATAAGAAAACAATATATACAAGGTGAACAGCTACAGGAAGACATAAAGAAATGTTATTTCACAGAGAGATAGTCATATGAGCAGAACATGCTTTCTGTGAGCTAGTGTCTCGTCAGAAACAGTAATAGAAATCAGGACTGCTACTAGCTAACATTATGTGCAACAGTAAGTTAACAGGAACTGTGTTCATAGACCTTAAACATATATTTGGATATTGTATGGTGAAACAAGTCCTGCTGTGACTGTAAAGCTGAGCTCAACCACAAATCAAGTAGTATGAACAAAAGTATGAAAGCGCTCACCTGTGTTCGAATAAAAGTCTATTTGGATTTTACTCTGCTCTTTCCCATCTGCTTTTTATTGGTTTGCTGTGGTGCTCTGTGTTCTACATTTATGTTATATATTTGAATGTGTTCACCATACCAAAGAGATATGCAATTGGATCTCCTGCTACCTATGACACAGAGCATACACACAGAGAAACAAACAGCACAAACCCACTACCAGCAATACTTGTATCACAGGGGTCAGTACCCAGACCCCACGAATTCTCACTATACATAAAGTACCTCCCATGGGAATTGCCTTTCCTAAATGTCATACTTTATGCTAATGGTATAGTCATTCCTAAATCATCCACGCCCCACAGTGAAATCTTAACACTTGTAGATTGACTTTGTGTTGTTGTAGAACTGGATGAGCAATAACAAAAGTATCTTAAGTATTAAAAAATCCACAGCTACACTGATTGGTACCATTAAATGCCTGCAGTCTGCTCAACGTGACACTCTATCAGGTTGTTTCATTCATAACCTTGCTGCCCAACAGATATTCCCTCTAATTTCATTATTGAATGTTATAGGTGACCAGTACTTTTCCTGATTCATGGAAGCTGGCAAATATTGTATTGATATATGAGTGAATCTTTTGACAATACTGCTAACTATTGTCCAATAAGACTGACATCACTTGACAAGTGCTTTCAGATGGGGTATTATCACTTCTAAACATTCATGACAATAGACTAGCACTTGTTGAACTTAAAGAACACAGTTTTATGAGGAAAAAATCGACTTTTTTCTAATTTAACTAGATTTTATGAAGCTGTTTGTAAAACCTTAGAAAGATCTGTCACAGGCTTTTGACAGTCTCTCACACAATGATAATTAATTCCCTGATAAGGCATAACATAAATCATTATATTATTGAATGGGTTAGTTATTGGTTTAGACATGCATGTCAGAATGTTAAAGCTCATATTGGTCAGAGACTGCTACTGCTGTCCTACAGGGGTCTGTTTTAGGCTGCATAATGTTCAGCTTTGTACTTTTAGTTTTGCATGCTATTAATACTTTTTGGCTGTTAAGTATGCTTACATCATCAAAACTGGAGCATATTTAACATCATTATCACATTATTTAGTTTTTAATTCATGTGTGCCCAAATTATTTGAATAGTTAAATAAAATGGGTCTTAATATCAATCCATCTTAGAGTGGTGTTTATCTATTTAGGTCATGTCAGACCTGAACAGCCTTTTACTTTGGGAAATTTTGTCATACAGGAAGAGACTGAATACAGAGACCTCGGTGTATATATATATATATATATATATATATATATATATATATATATATATATATATATATGTTGTAACTTAACAATTAAAAAAATGCATATGCTGTTAAGACAAAGACCATGAGTTTCATGGACCTATTTATGAGAATTGTTTTAGCTAAATCTTTTGCAGTCCTATTGAAATTATCTGCAATGTGTATTAGACCTATGTTTGACTGCAATTCATTATTTTGTATATATTCAAGAGGTGATCTGTTTATATTGGAAAGTGTTGAAGGAAGATTTACTTAAATAATTATGGAGTGTAAAACAATCACATATCTGGAAGATGGGTCTATGTCACATAATTGAACTTCCAAAATTTCGAACACCATAACTTTGAACTTGGAAGTTCGAAATGTGATAATATCGACACCGCAGAACAGCGATTTTTTTGCCAGGGAAACAATTTGCTGTTCTGAAAAACACACAGACAACACAAGCACACCAAAAGCCTTAAAAACCTACACTAAACCTTAATACACAACTGTCTATGCACTAACCTTAACCCAAACCCTAACCCTAAGGTCTGTCACTATTGCACACTTACCTTACCTGCACCCTAACCCTAAAGTCCGTCGCTATCACACACTTACCTTACCCGCACCCTACCCCTAAAGTCCTTCACTATCACACACTTACCTTACACGCACCCTAACCCCAACATCCATCACGATTGCACACTTACCTTAACCCCTTCTGTAACATTTGCACCACATTGGAGAAAATGTCAAAGCCACAGAAACAGCCAATCGAATTCTTTCCCTGGGAAAGAATTCAGGTTTCCGCGGCTTCAACATTTTCAACTTTCGAATTTCCCCGTTCATACTTCTGTTATTTGAACTTCTGGAAGTTTGATTACATAACATAAACCCTGGAAAGTTTAGCTAAACGTATTATCTATCAGTTCTTGCTAATTACACAGCAGAATGTGCCTAGCATATCATGCATTTCATGATGAAGAAACACAACTTTTGTTTAATATTGAATAGCTACAATTAGGGGAGATTTCTCTTGGGTCAAATTGCACCTTTCAAATAGCAAAATGCAGGACCACTTTTAGATCAAGGTTTATCATCCAAAATACTGTAAGTTCATGGAAGAGCGTTCCATTATAAGTAAGGCAATGAAACTCAATAAAATTATTCAAGAAGTATTTAGATACCTGGTTTCATTTGAATGTTTACTCTATGACCCTGGAGCTTGTGTTATTATGGTCCTTGAATTTTATGCAGCTTACCATAAACTATGAAATCCCTTCACCAATATGACCTCCTCAGCAAACCTCTGCCACATATTACCAACCAGAAATGCCTAGGCCTACTTGATCAAATACTTTAATTTTCCACTCATGCTAAAATCCAAGTACAACAAGTCCATTAATAACTTTAAATTGCTTATAAATTATCCATCCTCTTAACAGTGGAAGATAGACAGGCCATAGCAATCAGTACTCTGTTCCCCAAATTAGAATTCACACTCCCCCTTATCATACTGCATTCCCCCACCAATGTGCAAACATGCTTCATAGAACAGAAAACAGAATTTTACAGTTTCTACACTGTACTCAGAACACCACTTTCTAATAAAAAAAACACAACTGTCTCACATTGGAAAAACTTTTCTGTTAACCATATTGACCTTCTCTAAGACTGCCACTGCAACTGTCAAAAGAAAATTATACTTTAAAAATTATCAAAACACGGTAGGTTCAGGTTAAGGCACTTTAATCTTGCAGCAAGGAGACAAAAATGTGCTGTTACAGATTTTGTCTAACTAGAAATAGGAAATACTTTCATTTGTATACATTCACTAACTTGACATGACCTATCAAGCTGACGTAACAGATTACCACCTTTTTCATCATCATCTGCTGACCATCTTTCCCATGAATTTCTGTTGATTTATCAATTTTTATGTGAAACTTCCTGAGCAAAACAACATGGCCTTGATTACTACCAGTTAGATACATGTTATGTTACTATTCAAGATACTATGGCTAATTCAAGCACAATGCTAACAGTTCATTTCTCTGATAATCCTTTGTTCACTTTATCTCTAAGTTACTGCAGCTGCATATGTTCTTATGCTGCAAATAGAGCTGATTGTTTAAAGTCATTACATTTACAGAATATAGTATTGTTCATTCATTCATTCCTGACCTAGCAGATAAGCACCTGCTTCTCAAGTACATTTCCAAAAGGCATAAACATGAATATTGCTGTGCTAGCAGTTACTAGGTCAGAGGGCATCTTGGAAGTTTCAGAAAGCATACTGCAGTTTTCAAAAAGCATCTTTTTAGTCCAATATGAAACTCAATTTATAACACAATGCATGAAAAATAGAATGAAAAGCGTATTAATTCATTTGATTATTAATTGGCATTAAGCACACACATATTAATACATATTTTTTTAACATTTCCCTCCTGTTAATACTTTTTAATTCTATTTTCAAAAAAGAATAAACAGTTTGTTTCTTTTCCTAACCTCTTCCAACCAGGATTTGCAGTTAAGAAAGTCATTCAGTTTAAACTTTTATGAAAGTGTTTCGCATTCTAACAGCTCTTTAAATTCAGTACTTTGATACATAGTCTCAGACACTGATATATCTATGAATTCTTTGATTAATTTGTTCATGCAGGGAATCCCACAACAAACACAAACTCCTAGTAGGAGTAATCCTACCCCAATGGCAATTAATATGTCCATTAGGATGGAACCCCACCCCCCCAAATGCATTTTGGAAAAAGTCTGTCAGAGGGTTTGGGCCTGGTTTGGTCATGGCCGACACTTGCTGAATCACCTCGAGATGATCATTAATTTCATGCTGATGATCAGGAATAAACGCACAGCATTCTTCTTTGATTAAAGCGCACGTCCCATCCCTCACCGCTAGGGTGAAGTCAAGAGCCATTCGGTTTTGGAGTACTACAGTTCTCATGGCATTCAGTTCATCAGTTATCAGTTCAAGAGCAGAAAAAGTCGCATTACTCATTACTTTGAGAAGTTTTGACAGTTTTCGCAGCTCCCATATCAATTTAACTGCACCATATGCAGGTAATATACCTGCCCAGGATATAACAGCATTACTTAAGTCCATGTGCACAAGTTTGGTTCCCACATTACGATGGTCTTTCCAGCCTGCTTCGATCTGTCCTACTGGATTCTCAGTTTTCTTAACAGTCTTTTTGGCTACATCTCAAGTATTTCGAATACTTCCCTGAGGCAAAACTGCAGTGTGTCGGATGGCCAGAACCAGGTACCCCAAAAAACAACTGCCAGACCAATTCTCAGGTAACCATTTATATGCTTTTTTACCACACACAAAATAGCAGTCCTCTACTTTAGTTGTTACTTTGTTACGGAATGACTGCCCTGCATGAAACATTTTCCTATCTATCACAGATAACTGTTTGAAAAGTACAGGATTACGTTGCACCTGATCAAGAGTTTTATGCATAGATTTCAGAAATGAGTCATAATCTGTACTACATGATCCACCTAAATCGTTTGGTTTTCTATAACATTTATACTATACTGTGATGTTACACTTGCTCCATCCCACTTGGATGGTATCATTTTTGTAAAAAAATACAATTCTTTTTTGTGTTACAGGCAAATACAGTGCTACCTTATCATGTTTATTAATAGCAACTGTGTCAAAAAACAGATTTTCCCAGGTCTCATTGACCCCTAGGGGGATAGCAGCCATCAATAACCCCCCGTATGCCGTTGATATGGCCATGCAGACCCAGCAGTTTGAAACATTAAAAGTCTCAGCATACACACGTGTAATTGCCTCAGAGGTGTTAAAGTTCGGATGCCAGTCAATGTTCGGTTTATCACGTTTAATCAGTTCAACTTTTGTGGCAGGAAAAAGAAGTGGCCACAACAAAAAGATCAATGTGATTAGCACAGCTATTAAAATAATCATACAAGTTTTCTGAGGTTGCTCAATGTCTCTATTCACTCTGTACCTGGTCATTATGTTCTCGTTGTACAACAGTAACAACGTTTTTGTCCAGTTCAAAGTTCTTAACTAGTTTACAGTGCGTCAAATGAATTCAGGAAGCTCGCTCCATGATCTTGACTGCAGTGGGTGTCGACAGTAGTACCTGGTACGGTCCTTCCCACTTCGGAGAACTCCAGTTCTTTCGCTTCACAATCTTCACCCAGACCCAGGTGCCTGGGGCTACTGGTGCTTCCGATTTCAGTTGCTCTTTATCTGAAACAGAATTTAACTGCAAAAGTTTGTTATTTAAAAAACGTCTCATATACCCTGCAAGTGAACTGTCAGCTTCTTGCTTGCAGACATGAGAGGTTTCCACTGAGGTGTATAATATGCCATCCCAAACAAAGTTTCAAAAGGAGTCAATCCCTTTGCATTTGGAACAGTTCTCATGCTCAACAGTGCTAAAGGCAAACAGTGCACCTAGTTCTTCTGTGTTTCAGTCACTAACTTCCTGAGTTTATTCTTCAATACCCCATTATGCCTCTCTACTAACCCTGCAGATTGGGGGTGATAAGCACAGTGATTTTTCAACGATATTCCAAAATAACGACTAAGTTGTTGTACTGTTTGGTTCACGAAATGTGTACCGTTATAACTATAAATCTTTTCCGGTATACCAAATCTGGGTATAATTTCTTTAGCAAGGACCTTTGCAACAGTAGCTGCATCTGGATTTTTTGTTGGAAAAGCTTCCACCCATTTGGAAAACATATCTATCATGATAAGGCAATACTTTTTATTCTTGCATTTATTCAGTTCTATGAAATCCATACAAATAGTATGAAACGGATACGGTGGTGTAGGGAAACTCCCTTGCTTAGGCTTTAATGCCCCTTGTGCATGATGCTTGTTACAAACATGGCATGTTGCACAAAATTTTTTGTGTAGTTTGTAAATCCATAGGTTGTGAACACTCGATTCACTAACTGTACCATCCCCCCTGTTGAGACATGACTCTGCCCATGGCTCAACAAAGCTGCATATCTAAACAAGTTAGATGGCAAAATTGGTTTCTTTTCCTTGGAGATGTACAGTCCCTTTTCAAGGATTGCTCCTTGTTTTACCCACTTCTGTTTTTCTAGATTTGTAGTAAGTGTCTGCATTGTTTTCAACTTTTCTAAATCTAAAATCTCAGAGGGTTGTAATTCCTCACTCAAAAGAAAAGCTTCTGAGGCTGAAGCTGCCTGCTTCGCAGCTGTATCAGCCCACACATTACCTTTTGAAATCCTATCTTGTTGCTTTGTATGAGCTACACATTTGCAAATAGCTACTTTTTGAGGTAACTGAATAGAGTCTAATAAATCTAAAATGAATTGCGCATAATTACTTGGTTTACCAGTGGATGTTATCATTCCTCTATTTTTCCACTGCTGCGCAAAAACATGTACAGTAGAAAAAGCATATTGACTGTCAGTATAAATATTCACTTTCTTACCTTTCGCTAAGGTACATGCCCTTGTTAAGGAAATCAGTTCCGCTGCTTGTGCAGATAAATTGTGTGGTAACGATTTCGCTTCTAAAGTTTCAGTATCAGAAACGACTGCATATCCCACTTGGATCTGTCCTGTAGGACTCCTCCTGCACGAGCCGTCCACGTAGTATGTCACCTCGGCATCATCCAAGGGAACATCTGTAAGGTCTTGTCAAGGTAATGTTTTTTGCTCAATCTCCTGCAGGCAGCAGTGTGGTTTGCCATCCGCAGAGGTTGGGAGCAAGGTTGACGGATTTAAAGTTGTGCATCTTTCAATTGTCATATGAGATTGGCTCAACAGTATAGTCATACAGGAAAGATGTCTAGCAGGAGAGAGATATGCTACTTTTTCTTGCAGTAAAATAATTGCGACTGCATGAGGCACTCTCAATATGAGAGGGTGAAATAACACTACTGAGGCCAAAGCCTGCACCGCCATTGCAGCTGCAACTACTGCTTGTACACAGTGGGGCAGGGACCGCACCACTGGGTCTAACTGTGATGAATAAGCTATGGGGCGTTGCTTATCCCCATGCTGTTGTGTCAATACTGATGTCATATATCCCTGCTTACAGTCTACAGTTTGAAAAAACTGCTTATGATAGTTAGGTAGTCCTAAAACTAAGGATGATGCTATCAGTTGTTTCAGTTTGCAGAAAGCTGCTTCTGGTGTCCACTGTAATAATTCCTGTGCTGCCATCAGCTTCTTGAATATTAAATTAGCTAGTGGAGCAGATTCCAACGCATAATTTGGTATCCAACTCCGACAAAAGTTAGTAGTTCCCAGGAAGGACATCATTTCCTTCTTGGTAGTTGGTCTAGGTGCTTGTAATATTGCTGTTTTTCTATCCTCATCTAGTATTCTACCTTTTTTGGATATTACATATCCTAAGTACTTAACTTGTTATTTCTAAAGTTGTAGTTTGTTTTTATTTACATTGTGCCCATGAGTAGCTAGAAACTGTAATAATGCTATGGTGTCTTCTTTACATTCTTGCTGGGTGGGGGCGGCCAGCAGAATGTCGTATACATAAAGTAAAATCTGACTACCTTTGGGTGGGATAAATCTCGCCAGGTTGCTTGCCATTTCTTGTACAAATATTGTTGGACTTTCACAATATCCCTGTGGTAATCTGGTATATGTATACCGTTTCCCCTGAAATGTAAATGCAAACCAATGTTGGCTGTCGGGGTGTATCTGTATTGAAAAAAATGCATTACTAATATCTACCACAGAAAAATACTTTTGCTGAGGTTTCAAGTCATTCAGTAAGGTGTGTGGATCTGGCACCATTGGTGCCCTGGGTATAACTGCATTATTTACAGCTTGTAAATCTTGGACCATACGCCATTCCCCGTTTGCTTTCCTGACAGGAAATAAGGGTGTATTACATGGTGAATCGGGGGATTCTATTAAGACTCCTTCCTTGAGTAAGGCTGCTATTATAGGTTTAATCCCTATCTCTGCATCCTTTCTCAAGGGATATTGTCTTTTCTGAGGTCTAAATGCTGACTTTGGCGTAATAGTAACTGGTCCTGCTGTCAGTATAAGTCCTACATCTGATTTCCCTGTTGACCAGAGAGTCTCTGGTATGTTTTGCAAGGCTTTTTTCTCTTCCTCCAACAAGAGTAATACTCAGCTATCCTCACTAACCTGTGAGTGCACAGCTGGGTGTGTCTGTGTTATCCAGTTCAATTTTTGTTTCTGAACTCCTTGTTCGGAGAGTTCTAATTCTGTCTGCTTTTCCCATCTTGTGACTTTTTCTCTTAAGTCTGCCCATTTCAAACTTCTATTTTTAGTTAATCTGACATGTGGCAATCGATAAGATTTGTAAAGTGCTAAAAATTCCTCGGGCAATGAACAGCTTACTACAGTTTCCTTCTGCATCCCAGTACAAATTTCGTAACACTAGTCTGTTTGCATGGTTCTGAAACAATTCCTGCTCATATTCTTTATCAGGTCCTGGTCTATTACAGTAATACAGAGTACAATGCAACAAATGCTGTTTGTCACTGTCGAGGGAGGGGGACTTACTGATGGCTACATTCATCAGTTCTTCGGTTACTGCCCCTGGATCAGTCGTAATTAAGTCCTGGCTGTACCAGTAATATGTCTCACCCTCTGGTCGCACTAGAAAAGTATCCATTTGTCGCTGTGCTTCCATACCCTGCATGGTTGGAACTACGGCTATGCCAAATATCTGCATTAAGTCTCTACCCAAAAGGTTTACTGGGCATTTTGCAGAAACTACAATTTTACTTTTCTGGGTCATTCCTGAAATGGGGTCTGTAATCGCTATGTCATGGGAGAGTGGCTCCCAATACAGCTGTCCATTAGCTGCTTTTACTAGTATATAATCTGGTGATTCTGAATCTTCTGTTAATTTGGAAGGGTGTATCAGGGTCCGTGAAGCACCTGAGTCGCACAAAAATCTGACTTCCCTCCCCTCTACCAGGAACATCACTTCTTTGCTTCTGCTAAGTAAAGCTCCAAGCTCAATAAGGCTAAGTCCAAAATTTCATTGTCTTCAATGTTTGCAAATTCATGTACATCCTATACCCCTTCTATCACATCCTCTACCCTTGCTATCACCTTTGTACTTGTCTCCTCTTGTTTATTTTCATTCAATGATTCCTGACTGTCATATAGTCATTCCTCATCCTCCTTATTTTCTGTAGTCGCCTTCTTATTTAATCTGCAATCCCTTGCTAAATGTCCTTTTTTCTCGCATTTAAAACATTCACCTCTTTATTTCCTTTCTTCAAAATCTTCTGATCGTTTGTCAGATTGCTTATTTCCTTGGGCATTTGTCTTACCTTTTCTCCCAGTTTGTACTACAAATACTTCTGACCCATCTTCTGCTGAAAATACTTGAGTTTTCTTTTTGCTATTAAAATGTCTCTCTGCATATCTAGCGTATTCAAGTAATGGCTGTAATCTACTCATACGATGATCTACCATGTGCTTTGTAATAAAGCTGCTAATGGGAGTTATACTACCCTTCAAGAATGCATTCTTTAGCTGTTGCTCATAAGGGGAAGCTTGTGTCTGATTTTCTGGTATCTGCATTCCGCAGTGGTTATTAAAACACTTTAATAATCTAGCACAGTATATATCAACTGTTTCACCTTCTTGTTGAATGCACTGATTAATGCAAGTCCAATCAGCCCTAGGCTTCCACTTCTCAGAGAGTCGATCTGTCAGACCTTTCACTCTGCCATCCAATTCTGCATTAGTATGTGGGCGTGGTCTAAGCTGTGCGTCACGAGGATTCCAGTCACTGCTGATCATGTGCCAATCTGGACCCACAATTTGTCTAACTATGTTTTCTACTTCTTCTCCGTTCAAATGGTAACTTAATCTCATACCTTGTAAGTCTTCTAAAAATTTTTGAAAATTCACTTTCGGATGGGGAATTCCCTCTGTGGCTTTCCGGAGTCCACAGTCTGTAAACTAAAAGAGTTGGATCCTGTCCTGCCTGTCCTGCCTGAGGATTTGGTACTTCTATGAGTGGACATATTTCTTCCTCACTCATAGCATGTGAATTCCTATTTATTTCACATAGTTCAATCTCCCTTCTCAATTCGCGTGTTCGAGACCTTGTCTCGATAGGATCCCGGACAAATGGTTTTGATGCTGTAGAAATAGCCGGGTATAGCGGAGGTGGATCAGCTTGTTCACTCGCTTCATATTCTGGTAAGGGAAGTGGAGGGGGCGAAGGACGGGCTGTTGCTATTACCAAGTTATTATCTTCTTTGTCTAAGAACATCGTTTTTGAGTTTTTAATCTTTTGTTCCCTGCGATTTGCTTCCTCAAGCCACCTATGTGCCTGAGAAACTCCTAATTTTTGTTGCTTTTTTAATTTACCTTTTGCATCTGTTTTTAGTTGCCTGACAAGTTTAATAAGTGCGAGTTTATCTAAATTACTATCGAATTTATACTTATCAACCCATTTCGAATAATACTTAACATTGTTGGCACGCTGTAATTGCATATATTTCGCGTCTTCAGTTAGGGGCGGGTCTCGGGAACTTTTTGTACACTGATTTCCCATTGTTGCCTTGGCTAAGCTGTAAATTGTTATGTAACCCTTCTTATCATGTGGTACCACAATCCTATACCTTTTCACAGTTTATCTGGAATAACTGCCTACCTATCCTGTTTCCCTGATCTATGACCATAACAGTAACCCCTTTTTTGTCCCTGATCTGCACATGCAAATCTTCCTGACAAAAACAGTTCTGTAACTAGTCCCTGATCTTAAAACAGAAATAAGGTAATTCCTCCTTACCTGACCCGCCATGAGTTGATCCACCGGATCGTTGACTCGTCCTCCAATCCCAGATCAGAAACAGTGGCTGGCCTCTTTTGAACGACAATTCATCCGGAGGTCTTTCAAAACAGAAGAGCCGATTTGGCCTCTTCTCCGTGGTGCATGCCACGGGCCCAATTCTGACCTAGGCCTAGAGCGAGAGGTACTTTCGGTCCAAAGGACCAAACTGTCAAAAGAAAATTATACTTTAAAAATGATCAAAACACGGTAGGTTCAGGTTAAAGCACTTTAATCTTGCAGCAAGGAGACAAAAACGTGCTGTTTCAGAGTTTGTCTAACTAGAAACAGGAAATACTTTCATTTTTATACATTCACTAACTTGACATGACCTTCCAAGCTGACATAACAGATTACCATCTTTTTCATCATCATCTGCTGACCATCTTTCCCATGAATTTCTGCTGATTTATCAATTTTTATGTGAAACTTGCTGAGGAAAATAACATGGCCTTGATTACTACCAGTTAGATACATGTTATGTTACTATTCAAGATACTATGGCTAATTCAAGCACAATGCTAACAGTTCATTTCTCCAATAATCCTTTGTTCACTTTATCTCTAAGTTACTGCAGCTGCATATGTTCTTATGCTGCAAACAGAGCTGATTGTTTAAAGTCATTACATTTACAGAATATAGTATTGTTCATTCATTCGTTCCTGACCTAGCAGATAAGCACCTGCTTCTCAAGTACATTTCCAAAAGGCATAAACATGAATATTGCTGTGCTAGCAGTTACTAGGTCAGAGGGCATCTTGCAAGTTTCAGAAAGCTTACTGCAGTTTTCAAAAAGCATCTTTTTAGTCCAATGTGAAACTCAATTTATAACGCAATGCATGAAAAATAGAATGAAAAGCGTATTAATTCATTTGATTATTAACTGGCATTAAGCACACACATATTAATACATATTTTTCTAACAGCAACCCATCTTAAAAATCACCTATTCCACAGACATCAAACATGCTCTTTTGGAAACTCTGACCATATCCTTTTATACAGATCATTTTATTCCATAGCTGCTGCTTGTGCCAAGAGACCATTCACCAAACTATCACCAAAATTCTTGAACCAGATCCACAAGACATTAGATCAAATACTTCACTCATTGATTTCAAGAAAACTCTGAAAAAAAAACATCAAGGTCACTGCTTTGACAACCATGGCAAATCCAAAACAAGAAAAAACATACTGTCACTAATCCACACATTCTGCTCTAACAGCTATAACATGCATATTTCATGTCTACATCCCTACTTTATTTTCTCCTCCTCCACCTCTCTCCTCTTACATCTCATATCTCCTTCTCTCTTTCACCTACACTTACATCACTAACCCAGCCTTCACTCTTACCACTTTCTCGTTTAGGTAAATACTCTAAGCTACTCTTGTTTTCACTTGTTCTACCACTTTCCTATCTCTCTGCTCCTCTAGTCTAACATTCTTCTCCACTTGATCTTCTACTTTCCCATCTATCTTCTAAAACTTTTTCCTCCCAGAACTAATTATTATTATATACTGCAATAGACAGGCCTACAATTTCTAATTACTTCTCTTTCTTCTTTTTTATCAGTAAACTTCATAACACCTTTATATATTATCTCCTCATTCAAGCCATCCATCAAGCATTCCTTTCGCACTTCTAAAAACATGTATTTTCAGACTTACTCTCATGTTTTAATAAAATTCATACATTATCGCTTCAAGGCCTTGAATGCTATCTGCTTTCATCCTTCCCAAAAGCTTGCTCACTTCTTCTATTACAGTTTCTCTTTCCAACTCCTTTTTTGCCTTCCTCTGACAAAGTACATGCTTTCCATTTTCTCTTCTTTTCCTCTTATTTCTTGTATGGCCCTTTCATATAGTCTTCTGCTGTTCTTATCACTGCCTAATAACCTTTGTCTGTCTGCCATTTCATATTTGCCATCTTTTCTTCCTAACTTCTGCATGTTTAGCTGCCTTAATAAAAAGGCATAATGTCTGCCTTCTTAGCTTTCATATTATTCTTTAGTATAAACATCATATCTTTAATCTTACTTCAATTTATTCTGTCTGTCTTCCACTATACTTCACTTTCTACTACTCTCTGCAATACCTGTTCATACTTCCTCAATAACGTTTTACACTTCATCTTCTTCCTTTCCCACATCATCTTTTCCACTTGAAAATAAACATTTTTATATTTGGCTCCCACATTACCCACTCACCACGCAATCCCTCATTGTCATATGCTCTTACCATGGTAACTTAGTTTCTTCATCCATGTCTTCAGTTTTCAAAACCACTCCATTCAACTTTTATTACCACTTTTCCTTCCCTATTTTTTTATTATTTTCACCTACCTCAAACCATAATAGTACATGATCTATAAAAAGTACCTCGGTTTTACCTCCTTGCACCTCCAACAAATTTTCACATCATAAAAAAATAGCTTATTTTGGTTTTCAATGTCCCTCTTTTTATTTGTATACTTTCAATTTTTTCTTAATGCTAATTGTCCATATTTCATTATTTCATGATCCATTTTTTATCTTTCATAGAATTACAATTGATGTCTCCTATAAAATTATACCCATACTAACTTCCACATACTGTTTCTTTTTTTTTTCAAACAGTTACTCACTTTACTTCATTCCTGTATTTTCATATATCTCTGTCATACACACGTTTTTTCTTTTACATCAAATCACAAGATGCCGAACTTCTCAGTACACTTATAGAGATATCTATTAATTGTACAGCCCCTTCAAAAGTACTGCATTCCCACACCACACAACCTACCCAAAACCCCATATAAATTATTTTCCGCATAATTACTGCAGTTGTTCCTTCTGCTTTGATCACAGATATCTGATGTTCACTAAACATTATTTCAGATTTCTACAAAACTCCTCAGTTTTCCCGCCTCATTAATTACACTATTAATGACCTTACAACAATACTACCCTTTCCCCTCTTTGCATATCTTTTATTCCCTTCCACAGTTTCCCCTATTTCCTATTGTATCATCTTTTTCTTCACTTCTACATTACCTGTGTCTCATTATTTAAAATTCTCAGCATATTAATTTTCTTTTTGATCTTCTGACTCCACATTTGTTACATATTCAACCTCATCATCATCATCACAGTCTTCCTCTCCTCTGCATTGCCTTGTACCATATTTTTTGTCAATTCTTCATTGTCAATACTTCCTGCATCTCCCCATTCCTTTTACACTACATTTTCCTGCTCAGTAAGTAATGGACAAGAAAACCAGAAATCCCCTTCTTTTTGACAGCTTGCAATGCATTCCACACTCGTTCTCAGAATGCTCACTCTCCTCACATGCGCACAACAGCTTTAATCTCAATTTTGTATTAAATGTGAGTTAGACACATAATAAAAACAGGTTTTGGCTGCTCTCAAAGGTAACATGAAATTTTTTTTCCATTTACTGCAACCAGACTAGGTACATAAGCAAACTTTCTTTCATGAAGATTCACATTTCTCACACCTTTTGTACACAGCATATTGTCATCATACACATTTTGTTACTTCAAGTACATATTGGCAAGTAGAAGACAATAATATTTTAGTTCAGTTTCTTCAACATCAGTTATTCCAAACTAAAGTTTGTCTTTTTTTTTTCTGATTCAAATTCAGTCCCTTTATATTGTAATCTGACCATAGATTACATAATTCCTTTTTTACACAGTAATGCAGAACACATTGTAAGTTCAGATATCTCAAATGTTATCTGTGCAGAATGACTCTTTACTCACATAAATGTGAGGTCCCATGTTTTGTGGTAAAACCAAGGAGACAGCTAGCTTCTCCCATATATAGTACCTGTCCATTTTCTATTCATCCTTCAGTGAAATTCTCCCCACTAGATGTGCTTCAGTGTTGCATCATTCGCAGCTGATCATTGTGCACCTCGCTCTGTAGCTGCTGCCTCGCGTATGATTTTCTTACATGCTACTGCTGTGTAACACCGCTCTCCATACACTCCATGCAATCGATCACTACACCTTCCATTACCATACTGCCTTCCTGTTCATGCATGTCACAACTTTAATCACTTCTGGCCCTCCAGACATTGTTCTTAAAACCTACAGATCAGGTTTCTTTTTTATCACTCTGGTGATTCTCTACATCACATTGATTTATAAGGTGGCTCCATGAAGCTGCCAATCCTTCAGGCACCTCATCCTCTTCTAGTAAAAAATGAATCAACAGTATTTAATCTTCTCTCTGCCGTTTCAGGAATAATGAGCACTTTTTTATCTTGTACTTCATTATCACAGTCCTTCTCGTTTTCAGTGCTACTTCAACTCGGACACAACAGTCAGCATTACAAAGGAATTCTGTTAGATAAATGCACAGATCTGGCAGTCCATGTCAGAAGAAAATATAATGGGGAAATTCAAAAACGGGTCTATATTATAACATCGAATTTTATAAAGTTCAATTGTTATAATATCGAACCAGTTTTGTGGAACGCTGAAAACAGTGAAGGTGCAGGACATCGAATTCTTTCCCAGGGAAAGAATTTGGTGGGCCGTTGCTGTGGCTTCGCTGTTTTCAGCGTTCGATATGTTGGAACATTACAGGCGGGTTCAGGTAAGTGTGTGATTGTGTGTAGGTTAGGGTTAGGGGGCAGGTTAGGTGAGTTAGGGTTAGGGTGCGGGTCAGGTAAGTATGCGGCTGTGTGTAGGTTAGGGTTAGGGGGTGGGTTAGGTGAGTTAGGGTTAGAGCGCGGGTGAGGTGAAGTGAGTGTGCGATAGTGACGGACCTTAGGGTTAGGGTTGGGTTAAGGTAAGTGGATAGCTAGTAGTGCATGTAAAGTTTAGTTTAGGTTTAGGTATAGAATTTTAAGTGTATGTGTGTGTGGATTGCTGTTTTTTGTGTGTGTTTGTGTTGTGTGTATGTTTCTCAGAATAGCGATTTCTTTTCCTGGGATTAAAAGAATCGCTATTCTGACTATTCGATGTTTGTGAATTTGGTGTTTAGAGTTTGATATTATAACATTCGATGTTTACTATCTTCGATGTTATAATATAGACCCTTCAAAAACAAGGCCATCTCACAGGAAGATGGTCAAAAGATTAGAGGAAATTCCCCAGTGCCTGGCCAAATTTCCACTAATCAGTAAGAATATCAGATCAGGTCTTCCCTGAAAAATTACTTTATTGTAACTGTTATCTTGTGAGCGAAGGTAACTTGTCACTGTTCTGGACATTTGATGACAGGCGGCATAATTATAAGCTGGTTTCTGACTGGTTCTGTTGTTTTCTGATCTCAGGAAGCTACACATTTACAGCTCTGATCTCATGAAGCTGCACTGGGCACACAGGTGCTGGAGGTGTCACTAAAGAGAAGCTAATGAGTGTATTCAGGTAGTTTCTTTTTAATACAAACAGACCTCCTACTTGAGTATTTAGCCATTGCTTATCCTACATGCTTAGCATTTCTTAGCTAAGCTTTTGCTGAAATCCATGCAGGTTTGCATGAGTTTGCCACATAATGCTTATAAGTGAGCAATGTCACTAAAACACCTGCTGTAATATCAAAACACAGTGACTAGTTGTAATAGTCAGTATGTGCCACTGGCTTTGGCAGAACAGCACTGGAGCATGAGATACTACATTTACTAAGGTGATTCTGCACCATTAACAGCTGTTACTCCCTTCTTCAGCTAATCTGCAAAAAGACAATTCTTTATAGTGTACTTCATTTAATACTCAGTTACATAAAACAAACAGAGCAGACTATGTAGAATAAAATGACCTAAACCCCATATGTAAAATTAGTTAATTCATATACATTGCTCTATAAACCTTTCCAACTAATTACTCAAACACGTGGACAAATGGAAACTCATCATACTTCTCCATCTTTTGTTACCAGACAATCAGCACTCAGTACCCTCAAGCAATACAGCAAATGGTTTAAATTCACAAATAATGCTCTTATTTTTGATACAGGAAATTCTGTATGTTAGATGTGCAAATGTTTAATTAGTCTAGATGCAATCTCTTCTCATAAAACCATGACCTCGGAGTAGCACACACCCCCACCACAACCAGAGCAATACTGTACAAAAATTTCTTACACTAATACTGTAAAAAAATCTATACCAAAGCTTCCTAGAACTACAAAGACTATGTCTCAGTGGCACACTTATAATCACTTCTGCATGTACACCCAGAGCTAAAAGTCACTGAGATACAAATCACTTTCAACCTTTTACCAAAAAAAGAATAAATAAACAGTGTTTTAGTGATGGATGACTCTGGTTTTAGACTCACTGATTCTCCATTAGTAAAGTTGGGCAAAGAGGTGATAACAGTGAAATGACTTTTAGGTGCCAGTATCTCTGACATAACCAGGACTCTAATGTCCCTTTCCATAAGTATCACTTTGATGTCATGGTAGTCCATGTGGGTGTGACAGATTTGATATGCAAATCCCTGAGAAACATGCAGAGGCATGTCAGACCTTTTCACGCATGTGACAAACGCAGACAAGACACTGTTCCTGAATGGGATCCTTCCTTTGCCAAAAATGATGCCTAGGTTCAAAGAAAGGATAATTGGCTTCAAACATTGGATAAATAGTTAGCAGCATGCTCAGAGGATCCAGTATGTGGCAGCATGGGATGAGGTAACTAGCAATCCAAAATTGCTCCACAAAGGATGGCCTTCACCTTCCATTCCTAGGATTCTACATAGTGGTTAAAGCATTTGCTACCCTTCATAGTGCCTTTTTTAGACAAAGTGCAGTTAATAGACATTCCAAAGTAACTAACTTATCACTCTTCAAAGTAGACCTGGTCATGCAGCTGCACCTCCTCAGTGCCAGAAGTCTTAAAACAAAATGTTCAATCTCGAGTTTCTCCTGGATCTGTAACAAAGCAGTGTTTGTGTACTTACTAAGACTTAGTTTAAATGTAAAGACACCTCTTCCTCCATCCTGGATTTTGCACCTTCCATACCTTTAGGCCTGATGGCAACTGTGGTGATGTCACCATATTTATAAAAGACCAGATCACCCCCAGGCAAATTCCCAAAGATCCAGAAACTGAACTCATTTAAATCCAGATCACTCTAAAGAAGACAAACTATCAAAATATAGCCTGCTACATGATACCCTCCATTTCCCTAGCTGATCATGTGAAATTCCTAAAACTGCTCAGTGTAATTCCTGTAAATAAAAACTAAAGTCACCAAATAATAAGTGACTTTACTTATCATTCAATAAACTGGATCACCTTTACCTCCGACACACACTACGCAAAGAAGTTGTTGAACTCAGTAAACAAAAGCTTTCTGTAACAGATAGTTTACAAACCCACGAGAGGACATAATATCCTTGATCAGGTCCTTACAAGTATAACTACTTCATGTACTATTCCTGTAGTCCCTACTTCACCAGTATAGCTGGACCATAGTCTTGTCACATTCACCTTCAACATCTGAGAAGCTTCTACAACTAGTATTTCTGAGTTTAAGGTGTTCAGAAGGAGTAGCTTCATCTAGTTCGATGACCGGTTTTCCACATTTTCCCATAGCAGCACCAGCTTCAGTGGTGACACAACAGTCATCTTCACAAAGGAATTCTGTTAGATAAATTGTATAGACTTGGCAGTCCAAGCTAGAAGAAAATATAATGGGAAATTAAAAAATAAGCCACCTTGGTGGTCTACCAACATAAATAAACCTTAAAATAAGAGAATAAAACTCCTAAAATTATAGAGCAGATAAAAAATAAGTATTTAAAGGATGGTATGAAAAATGCCATCAGAGAGTTGAAAAATATTATTAGAGCTAATAAAGCATTCCATGAACTAAGGCTACCTTCTGAAGCAAAGATAAATTATAAATATTTTTCTGTTACATGAAAATTTAATGAACAATACCCAACAGTACTCAGACCTTATTCAAAACAACACCATCCACCTCAACTCTATAAACATTGCTAATATACTGTCATACAAGTTTAGTCCAGATTTTAACCCTAAAATGCATATCCAAAGTCCATAAATCCCCAAAGCCCCATACCTCCTGTTATGTTAAAAGAATACTTACTGAAGATGATCTGCAAAACCAAAATGCTCCTATGGAGCCTGACAACATACCGGATGTTTACTAAACAGTGCTCAATACATTCTCACTAAACTGGAATGTATTATCACTACTCTCATTAACTATGGCATCACAAATCATCTTAGGCATGATCCTTGGCAGTTTGGATTGTCAGAGATCCTACCTGTTGAATTAAGCTAACTTCTTCAAAAGTGTTACACAAGTTGTTGACAGAGGACATGCAATGCACACAGCACATTGGGATTTGGCAAAGGCATTCAATACTATACCTCATGCAGGCATCATGTGTAAGCTGAACCCTCTAAAGAGATCCATACATGGCCAGACAGATATTCAGCTGGCTAAATTATAGATCCCAGATAGTCAAAGTGAGAGGCACATCATCTGAAAGCTTGAAGTTTAGTGCGAGTTTATCTAAATTACTATCGAATTTATACTTATCAACCCATTTCGAATAATACTTAACATTGTTGGCACGCTGTAATTGCATATATTTCGCGTCTTCAGTTAGGGGCGGGTCTCGGGAACTTTTTGTACACTGATTTCCCATTGTTGCCTTGGCTAAGCTGTAAATTGTTATGTAACCCTTCTTATCATGTGGTACCACAATCCTATACCTTTTCACAGTTTATCTGGAATAACTGCCTACCTATCCTGTTTCCCTGATCTATGACCATAACAGTAACCCCTTTTTTGTCCCTGATCTGCATGCAAATCTTCCTGACAAAAACAGTTCTGTAACTAGTCCCTGATCTTAAAACAGAAATAAGGTAATTCCTCCTTACCTGACCCGCCATGAGTTGATCCACCGGATCGTTGACTCGTCCTCCAATCCCAGATCAGAAACAGTGGCTGGCCTCTTTTGAACGACAATTCATCCGGAGGTCTTTCAAAACAGAAGAGCCGATTTGGCCTCTTCTCCGTATGGGTGCATGCCACCGGGCCCAATTCTGACCTAGGCCTAGAGCGAGAGGTACTTTCCGGTCCAAAGGACCAAACTGTCAAAAGAAAATTATACTTTAAAAATGATCAAAACACGGTAGGTTCAGGTTAAGGCACTTGAATCTTGCAGCAAGGAGACAAAAACGTGCTGTTTCAGAGTTTGTCTAACTAGAAACAGGAAATACTTTCATTTTTATACATTCACTAACTTGACATGGCCTACCAAGCTGACATAACAGATTACCACCTTTTTCATCATCATCTGCTGACCATCTTTCCCATGAATTTCTGCTGATTTATCAATTTTTATGTGAAACTTGCTGAGGAAAACAACATGGCCTTGATTACTACCAGTTAGATACATGTTATGTTACTATTCAAGATACTATGGCTAATTCAAGCACAATGCTAACAGTTCATTTCTCCAATAATCCTTTGTTCACATTATCTCTAAGTTACTGCAGCTGCATATGTTCTTATGCTGCAAACAGAGCTGATTGTTTAAAGTCATTACATTTACAGAATATAGTATTGTGCATTCATTCGTTCCTGACCTAGCAGATAAGCACCTGCTTCTCAAGTACATTTCCAAAAGGCATAAACATGAATATTGCTGTGCTAGCAGTTACTAGGTCAGAGGGCATCTTGCAAGTTTCAGAAAGCTTACTGCAGTTTTCAAAAAGCATCTTTTTAGTCCAATGTGAAACTCAATTTATAACACAATGCATGAAAAATAAAATGAAAAGCGTATTAATTCATTTGATTATTAACTGGCATTAAGCACACACATATTAATACATATTTTTCTAACAGCAACCCATCTTAAAAATCACCTATTCCACAGACATCAAACATGCTCTTTTGGAAACTCTGACCATATCCTTTTATACAGATCATTTTATTCCATAGCTGCTGCTTGTGCCAAGAGACCATTCACCAAACTATCACCAAAATTCTTGAACCAGATCCACAAGACATTAGATCAAATACTTCACTCGTTGATTTCAAGAAAACTCTGAAAAAAATCACCAAGGTCACTGCTTTGACAACCATGGCTAATCCAAAACAAGCAAAACCATACTGTCACTAATCCACACATTCTGCTCTAACAGTTATAACATGCATATTTCATGTCTACATCCCTACTTTATTTTCTCCTCCTCCACCTCTCTCCTCTTACATCTCATATCTCCTTCTCTCTCTTTCACCTACACTTACATCACTAACCCAGCCTTCACTCTTACCACTTTCTCGTTTAGGTAAATACTCTAAGCTACTCTTGTTTTCACTTGTTCTACCACTTTCCTATCTCTCTGCTCCTCTAGTCTAACATTCTTCTCCACTTGATCTTCTACTTTTCCATCTATCTTCTAAAACTTTTTCCTCCCAGAACTAATTATTATTATATACTGCAATAGACAGGCCTACAATTTCTAATTACTTCTCTTTCTTCTTTTTTATCAGTAAACTTCATAACACCTTTATATATTATCTCCTCATTCAAGCCATCCATCAAGCATTCCTTTTGCACTTCTAAAAACATGTATTTTCAGACTTACTCTCATGTTTTAATAAAATTCATACATTATCGCTTCAAGGCCTTGAATGCTATCTGCTTTTATCCTTCCCAAAAGCTTGCTCACTTCTTCTATTACAGTTTCTCTTTCCAACTCCTTTTTTGCCTTCCTCTGACAAAGTACATGCTTTCCATTTTCTCTTCTTTTCCTCTTATTTCTTGTATGGCCCTTTCATATAGTCTTCTGCTGTTCTTATCACTGCCTAATAACCTTTGTCTGTCTGCCATTTCATATTTGCCATCTTTTCTTCCTAACTTCTGCATGTTTAGCTGCCTTAATAAAAAGGCATAATGTCTGCCTTCTTAGCTTTCATATTATTCTTTAGTATAAACATCATATCTTTAATCTTACTTCAATTTATTCTGTCTGTCTTCCACTATACTACACTTTCTACTACTCTCTGCAATACCTGTTCATACTCCCTCAATAACTTTTTACACTTCATCTTCTTCCTTTCCCACATCATCTTTTCCACTTGAAAATAAACATTTTTATATTTGGCTCCCACATTACCCACTCACCACGCAATCCCTCATTGTCATATGCTCTTACCATGGTAACTTAGTTTCTTCAGCCATGTCTTCAGTTTTCAAAACCACTCCATTCAACTTTTATTACCACTTTTCCTTCCCTATTTTTTTTATTATTTTCACCTACCTCAAACCATAATAGTACATGATCTATAAAAAGTACCTCGGTTTTACCTCCTTGCACCTACAAACAAATTTTCACATCATAAAAAATAGCCTATTTTGGTTTTTAATGTCCCTCTTTTTATTTGTATACTTTCAACTTTTTCTTAATGCTAATTGTCCATATTTCATTATTTCATGATCCATTTTTTATCTTTCATAGAATTACAATTGATGTCTGCTATAAAATTATACCCATACTAACTTCCACATACTGTTTCTTTTTTTTTTCAAACAGTTACTCACTTTACTTCATTCCTGTATTTTCATATATCTCTGTCATATACACGTTTTTCTTTTACATCAAATCACAAGATGCCGAACTTCTCAGTACACTTATAGAGATATCTATTAATTGTACAGCCCCTTCAAAAGTACTGCATTCCCACACCACACAACCTACTCAAAACCCCATATAAATTATTTTCCGCATAATTACTGCAGTTGTTCCTTCTGCTTTGATCACAGATATCTGATGTTCACTAAACATTATTTCAGATTTCTACAAAACTCCTCAGTTTTCCCGCCTCATTAATTACACTATTACCTTTTAATGACCTTACAACAATACTACCCTTTCCCCTCTTTGCATATCTTTTATTCCCTTCCACAGTTTCCCCTATTTTCTATTGTATCATCTTTTTCTTCACTTCTACATTACCTGTGTCTCATTATTTAAAATTCTCAGCATATTAATTTTCTTTTTGATCTTCTGACTCCACATTTGTTACATATTCAACCTCGTCATCATCATCACAGTCTTCCTCTCCTCTGCATTGCCTTGTACCATATTTTTTGTCAATTCTTCATTGTCAATACTTCCTGCATCTCCCCATTCCTTTTACACTACATTTTCCTGCTCAGTAAGTAATGGACAAGAAAACCAGAAATCCCCTTCTTTTTGACAGCTTGCAATGCATTCCACACTCGTTCTCAGAATGCTCACTCTCCTCACATGCGCACAACAGCTTTAATCTCAATTTTGTATTAAATGTGAGTTAGACACATAATAAAAACAGGTTTTGGCTGCTCTCAAAGGTAACATGAAATTTTTTTTCCATTTACTGCAACCAGACTAGGTACATAAGCAAACTTTCTTTCATGAAGATTCACATTTCTCACACCTTTTGTACACAGCATATTGTCATCATACACATTTTGTTACTTCAAGTACATATTGGCAAGTAGAAGACAATAATATTTTAGTTCAGTTTCTTCAACATCAGTTATTCCAAACTAAAGTTTGTCTTTTTTTTTTCTGATTCAAATTCAGTCCCTTTATATTGTAATCTGACCATAGATTACATAATTCCTTTTTTACACAGTAATGCAGAACACATTGTAAGTTCAGATATCTCAAATGTTATCTGTGCAGAATGACTCTTTACTCACATAAATGTGAGGTCCCATGTTTTTGTGGTAAAACCAAGGAGACAGCTAGCTTCTCCCATATATAGTACCTGTCCATTTTCTATTCATCCTTCAGTGAAATTCTCCCCACTAGATGTGCTTCAGTGTTGCATCATTCGCAGCTGATCATTGTGCACCTCGCTCTGTAGCTGCTGCCTGCGCGTATGATTTTCTTACATGCTACTGCTGTGTAACACCGCTCTCCATACACTCCATGCAATCGATCACTACACCTTCCATTACCATACTGCCTTCCTGTTCATGCATGTCACAACTTTAATCACTTCTGGCCCTCCAGACATTGTTCTTAAAACCTACAGATCAGGTTTCTTTTTTATCACTCTGGTGATTCTCTACATCACATTGATTTATAAGGTGGCTCCATGAAGCTGCCAATCCTTCAGGCACCTCATCCTCTTCTAGTAAAAAAAATGAATCAACAGTATTTAATCTTCTCTCTGCCGTTTCAGGAATAATGAGCACTTTTTTATCTTGTACTTCATTATCACAGTCCTTCTCGTTTTCAGTGCTACTTCAACTCGGACACAACAGTCAACATTACAAAGGAATTCTGTTAGATAAATGCACAGATCTGGCAGTCCATGTCAGAAGAAAATATAATGGGGAAATTCAAAAACGGGTCTATATTATAACATCGAATTTTATAAAGTTCAATTGTTATAATATCGAACCAGTTTTGTGGAACGCTGAAAACAGTGAAGGTGCAGGACATCGAATTCTTTCCCAGGGAAAGAATTTGGTGGGCCGTTGCTGTGGCTTCGCTGTTTTCAGCGTTCGATATGTTGGAACATTACAGGCCGGGTTCAGGTAAGTGTGTGATTGTGTGTAGGTTAGGGTTAGGGGGCAGGTTAGGTGAGTTAGGGTTAGGGTGCGGGTCAGGTAAGTATGCGGCTGTGTGTAGGTTAGGGTTAGGGGGTGGGTTAGGTGAGTTAGGGTTAGAGCGCGGGTGAGGTGAAGTGAGTGTGCGATAGTGACGGACCTTAGGGTTAGGGTTGGGTTAAGGTAAGTGGATAGCTAGTAGTGCATGTAAAGTTTAGTTTAGGTTTAGGTATAGAATTTTAAGTGTATGTGTGTGTGGATTGCTGTTTTTTGTGTGTGTTTGTGTTGTGTGTATGTTTCTCAGAATAGCGATTTCTTTTCCTGGGATTAAAAGAATCGCTATTCTGACTGTTCGATGTTTGTGAATTTCGGTGTTTAGAGTTTGATATTATAACATTCGATGTTTACTATCTTCGATGTTATAATATAGACCCTTCAAAAACAAGGCCATCTCACAGGAAGATGGTCAAAAAAGATTAGAGGAAATTCCCCAGTGCCCTGGCCAAATTTCCACTAATCAGTAAGAATATCAGATCAGGTCTTCCCTGAAAAATTACTTTATTGTAACTGTTATCTTGTGAACGAAGGTAACTTGTCACTGTTCTGGACATTTGATGACAGACGGCATAATTATAAGCTGGTTTCTGACTGGTTCTGTTGTTTTCTGATCTCAGGAAGCTACACATTTACAGCTCTGATCTCATGAAGCTGCACTGGGCACACAGGTGCTGGAGGTGTCACTAAAGAGAAGCTAATGAGTGTATTCAGGTAGTTTCTTTTTAATACAAACAGACCTCCTACTTGAGTATTTAGCCATTGCTTATCCTACATGCTTAGCATTTCTTAGCTAAGCTTTTGCTGAAATCCATGCAGGTTTGCATGAGTTTGCCACGCAATGCTTATAAGTGAGCAATGTCACTAAAACACCTGCTGTAATATCAAAACACAGTGACTAGTTGTAATAGTCAGTATGTGCCACTGGCTTTGGCAGAACAGCACTGGAGCATGAGATACTACATTTACTAAGGTGATTCTGCACCATTAACAGCTGTTACTCCCTTCTTCAGCTAATCTGCAAAAAGACAGTTCTTTATAGTGTACTTCATTTAATACTCAGTTACATAAAACAAACAGAGCAGACTATGTAGAATAAAATGACCTAAACCCCATATGTAAAATTAGTTAATTCATATACATTGCTCTATAAACCTTTCCAACTAATTACTCAAACACGTGGACAAATGGAAACTCATCATACTTCTCCATCTTTTGTTACCAGACAATCAGCACTCAGTACCCTCAAGCAATACAGCAAATGGTTTAAATTCACAAATAATGCTCTTATTTTTGATACAGGAAATTCTGTATGTTAGATGTGCAAATGTTTAATTAGTCTAGATGCAATCTCTTCTCATAAAACCATGACCTCGGAGTAGCACACACCCCCACCACAACCAGAGCAATACTGTACAAAAATTTCTTACACTAATACTGTAAAAAAATCTATACCAAAGCTTCCTAGAACTACAAAGACTATGTCTCAGTGGCACACTTATAATCACTTCTGCATGTACACCCAGAGCTAAAAGTCACTGAGATACAAATCACTTTCAACCTTTTACCAAAAAAAGAATAAATAAACAGTGTTTTAGTGATGGATGACTCTGGTTTTAGACTCACTGATTCTCCATTAGTAAAGTTGGGCAAAGAGGTGATAACAGTGAAATGACTTTTAGGTGCCAGTATCTCTGACATAACCAGGACTCTAATGTCCCTTTCCATAAGTATCACTTTGATGTCATGGTAGTCCATGTGGGTGTGACAGATTTGATATGCAAATCCCTGAGAAACATGCAGAGAGGCATGTCAGACCTTTTCACGCATGTGACAAACGCAGACAAGACACTGTTCCTGAATGGGATCCTTCCTTTGCCAAAAATGATGCCTAGGTTCAAAGAAAGGATAATTGGCTTCAAACATTGGATAAATAGTTAGCAGCATGCTCAGAGGATCCAGTATGTGGCAGCATGGGATGAGGTAACTAGCAATCCAAAATTGCTCCACAAAGGATGGCCTTCACCTTCCATTCCTAGGATTCTACATAGTGGTTAAAGCATTTGCTACCCTTCATAGTGCCTTTTTTAGACAAAGTGCAGTTAATAGACATTCCAAAGTAACTAACTTATCACTCTTCAAAGTAGACCTGGTCACGCACGCTGCACCTCCTCAGTGCCAGAAGTCTTAAAAACAAAATGTTCAATCTCGAGTTTCTCCTGGATCTGTAACAAAGCAGTGTTTGTGTACTTACTAAGACTTAGTTTAAATGTAAAGACACCTCTTCCTCCATCCTGGATTTTGCACCTTCCATACCTTTAGGCCTGATGGCAACTGTGGTGATGTCACCATATTTATAAAAGACCAGATCACCCCCAGGCAAATTCCCAAAGATCCAGAAACTGAACTCATTTAAATCCAGATCACTCTAAAGAAGACAAACTATCAAAATATAGCCTGCTACATGATACCCTCCATTTCCCTAGCTGATCATGTGAAATTCCTAAAACTGCTCAGTGTAATTCCTGTAAATAAAAACTAAAGTCACCAAATAATAAGTGACTTTACTTATCATTCAATAAACTGGATCACCTTTACCTCCGACACACACTACAAAGAAGTTGTTGAACTCAGTAAACAAAAGCTTTCTGTAACAGATAGTTTACAAACCCACGAGAGGACATAATATCCTTGATCAGGTCCTTACAAGTATAACTACTTCATGTACTATTCCTGTAGTCCCTACTTCACCAGTATAGCTGGACCATAGTCTTGTCACATTCACCTTCAACATCTGAGAAGCTTCTACAACTAGTATTTCTGAGTTTAAGGTGTTCAGAAGGAGTAGCTTCATCTAGTTCGATGACCGGTTTTCCACATTTTCCCATAGCAGCACCAGCTTCAGTGGTGACACAACAGTCATCTTCACAAAGGAATTCTGTTAGATAAATTGTATAGACTTGGCAGTCCAAGCTAGAAGAAAATATAATGGGAAATTAAAAAATAAGCCACCTTGGTGGTCTACCAACATAAATAAACCTTAAAATAAGAGAATAAAACTCCTAAAATTATAGAGCAGATAAAAAATAAGTATTTAAAGGATGGTATGAAAAATGCCATCAGAGAGTTGAAAAATATTATTAGAGCTAATAAAGCATTCCATGAACTAAGGCTACCTTCTGAAGCAAAAGATAAATTATAAATATTTTTCTGTTACATGAAAAATTTAATGAACAATACCCAACAGTACTCAGACCTTATTCAAAACAACACCATCCACCTCAACTCTATAAACATTGCTAATATACTGTCATACAAGTTTAGTCCAGATTTTAACCCTAAAATGCATATCCAAAGTCCATAAATCCCCAAAGCCCCATACCTCCTGTTATGTTAAAAGAATACTTACTGAAGATGATCTGCAAAACCAAAAATGCTCCTATGGAGCCTGACAACATACCCGGATGTTTACTAAACAGTGCTCAATACATTCTCACTAAACTGGAATGTATTATCACTACTCTCATTAACTATGGCATCACAAATCATCTTAGGCATGATCCTTGGCAGTTTGGATTGTCAGAGAGATCCTACCTGTTGAATTAAGCTAACTTCTTCAAAAGTGTTACACAAGTTGTTGACAGAGGACATGCAATGCACACAGCACATTGGGATTTGGCAAAGGCATTCAATACTATACCTCATGCAGGCATCATGTGTAAGCTGAACCCTCTAAAAAGAGATCCATACATGGCCAGACAGATATTCAGCTGGCTAAATTATAGATCCCAGATAGTCAAAGTGAGAGGCACATCATCTGAAAGCTTGAAGGCATCCAGTGGAGTCCCCCAAGGCTCAGTTCTGGAATCTCTACTGTTTGGCATTTACTTGTATGATTTTCAGATAGGCAACTAAGACTTCTGGGTAATTAAGATTGCAGTTCAGAGCTCAACCTGAGTAAATACTTGCTGCATTGAAAATGGGCTCAGATTAAATGCAAAATAATAATAATAATAATAGTTTCATTTTGGTTAACAGCCCTTTCCTCTCAACATACAGTATTAACAATACCCCACTACAAAATAAAAATGTAGTCAGACCTTTAGACATTGGTTATTATTTCCTTCTCCTTCAGTCTTCATGTGTCAACAGTAGTCAGGAAGTCCTTTTATTTAGCACAACTAATAGCCCAAGTTATATCTTCCAGGTATGAGAAGCCTTAGTTCCCTCATATTTGGCATTGATTAGACCCATTATTGAGTATAGCTTTCCTTTTGGAATGTACCTTACTAGTCATACCTATCTGCTGGTGAGTCCCCAAACTTTTCCAACTAAAAACAGACTTGATGCTCTCTCTCTTTACTTGCTTTTTAAGAGACACTTGAAGGGTGATACAACCCTGTTGTCCTAGAACTCCTGGATCCCCAGAAGTCAAATTGCTGAACAAACACCAGAACTAGGACATAACTCTTCACCAGCAGATAAAACATGGTGGATGGACAGATTCATCAAGCAACATTTCTGCTTATTCTGGAACCAACTGCACCTTTAGCTTAAGTGGTGTGATACATCATCATCCTTCAGAGTCTGGATGAGGGGATGGGTTATATTGAATTTACCTTTGGACTGACATGCTAAGTCTTCCTTGAGAAAGGAGGATCAACTTAGGGTGGGTATTGTCAAGGTATCACTGGATCATAGACCAAATTGCCTAGAGAATTCTATGATTCTGTAATAAATCAATAAAATACATATATATAAATAAATAGAATGCACAGGCTACTTATGCTGTATATCCTGCATCTGTGTTTGAGACTTGGGAGAGCAACAACAGAATCACAGACAGGAGAATCTTGTTCACCTTAACCATGATAGTAATTCTTTCACACACAGTGCATGAGCAGTCTGACTAACCTTAACTATGGTAATAATTATTTTACTCACACACAGTGCAACAGTAGTCTAACTACCCTTAACTATTGTAATAATTCTTACACACTGTCACAAAAGAAGATACTGCTAGCATAGCTATCTGGAATTCTGTAAATAATTATATGTCATTTGTGAATATCAACATGACTCATATAAGATGATTGTGTTACAAATGTATTAGAACTGTATGTCATGTATATATCAAACTAGGTTTGTACAGACATGTGTGTTAAAAAGATATTTTATAAACTGTTTAAAATGCAACCACAGCATGCCCTACTGGAATAAGACAGAAATGTAGATGCACTTGTTGTTGTTGTGTCTTTCGGCTTTTCACGGTTAGGGGTTGCCACAGTGGAACTGCTAATGATTGGCAGTAGATTTTTACGTGCCGAGTTGCCAGCCCTGGCGTACAACCTTCAACAAAGGTACGCCCATTCATGCATGTCTTCACACAGAAGACGCTCTAGCTGAGAATCGAACAGGACAACGTCTCTACTGTGAGGCAACAACACTACCGCTATTTAAATGTATATATTTTAACAGTGGAAACTGGAATTCAGGAGATTAACTTTCAGAAAAATAGCTGAAATTAAACTACTTTATGGCTATGCAATAAAGTATGACATCTTTCAGTTTTAATGCAGCAAGGAGACACCATGTCTAAAACTAGGGAGCTTTCTGTATTGTCTCTAAGGTGAAATAATTACTAGTCTTGAAATGTAAAGGGATGTAATTGTTTTATTACTTCCAGCATCTGCCAAAGATCTGAGGTCTATGGTTTAAGCTCCACAGATCCAGAATTGTCCTGCTGACTGCAAGAGCAGTTAGAAGGAGAAAGAGATACTCTAAGTGCCTCAATTTTGATTTTTTTTTTTTGCTTATTTACTGCATTTTGCAGTTGTTTTAGTCATTTTTAAATTAATTGCATTTATTTGAATTGTATTTGTTTTAATACTACTACACACTCAAGTGTGCTAGCTTGCACTGCATTTTTAGCTTATTTTCCTGTAATAGTAGTTTTAAATTTGTTCTGTCCCTTGTTACCCGCCTCTCCTGTGATTGATTTAGTCCAGATACAGAGTTGCTGTATCCTAGACTGTTTGGAAGTTTCTGAGTCCCCCCCCCCCCAGTCTTTCTGTGTTCGAAGGAACCCTTCTAGCTTATCAGTGGGAGTTGGAAGCTCTAGGTAGCCTGTTTGCCACAGGAGGAGTGGTTCCTACCCAGAAATTGTAGTTTATAGGCCATTTGGGCAGTTTTTCTATCCCTTTCAACTTTCTGGTTTAAACGCCCACTTTTCCGTGGGTTTCTACTTGTTTAAGCTCCACAGATCCAGAATTGGCATCCTTCTGACTGCAAGAGCAAGTAGAAGAAGAAAGATGTTTCTATGTGTGAGCTGTGATGGTGGGTGTTCTGGAGGGCTATGTGTTCCATGTGATGTGGAGCAAGTGGTGAACTTCTTCTCTTGACCAGCTATTCCGGTCTTGGCTGGGGAGTGTGTAACTTCCATTTTGGTGGTATAGGTGCATCTCTCACAAGTCTGAGTGTTGGAGGTAAGAGGAGAGGGTTGTCTGTGTACATGAGGCAGTTGCTACACTGCCTCAGCATTCCCAAGTGCACCAGAATAGCAGGAGAAAGCACAGAAAGCTGCCATTTTGATTTTTTGCTTATTTACTGCATTCTGCACTTGTTTTTAGTCATTTTTAACTTAATTGCATTTATTTGAACTGTATTTGTTTTAATATTGCTACACACTCAAGTGTGCTAGCTTGCACTACATCTTGAACTGTATTTATTGCATTTTTAGCTTATTTTCCTGTAACAGTAGCTTTAAGTTTGTTCTTTCCCTTGTTTCCCACCTCTGCTGTGACTAGTTTAGTCCAGATACAGAGTTGCTGTATCCTAGACTGTTTGGAAATTTCTGATTCCCCACCCAGGCCTTTCTGTGTTGGAAGGAAGCCTTCTAGCTTATCAGTGGGAGTGGTAAGCTCTAGGTAGCCTATCTGCCACAAGAGGAGTGGTTCTGGCCCAGAAATTGTAGTTTATTGACCATTTGGGCAGTTTTTCTGTACCTTTTAACTTTCTGGTTTAAAAGCCCAAGTTTGCATGGCCGCTCAGCAGCACTGAGCTGAGACAAACTATGACCGGTGCCAGAAAGTCTGCTCTTCAAATTTTCCCTTAGATCTTGCTAACGCTCTTCTCTCTCTTGCATTTCTAATCACTTAATTGCTCTGCACTTCATCAGGCTTTTGTAGCAATTATTGCAGCACACCTAGGTGCAATCAGCACTAGTTGTTTTACACAGTAACAGCACCAATACTTAGCAGTTATGTCCATCCCTCCTGCCATGTTCACAGGGCAGCTTCCTGTGCTTTCTCCTGCTATCCTGGTGCACTTGGGGATGCTGAGGCAGTGTAGCAACTGTCTCATGTACACAAACAACCCTCTCCTCTTACCTCTAACACTCAGACTTGTGAGAGATGCACCTATACCACCAAAATGGAAGTTACACACTCCCCAGCCAAGACCGGAATAGCTGGTCAAGTGGAGAAGTTCACCACTCGCTCCACATCACATAGAACACATAGCCCTCCAGAACACCTACCATCACAGCTCACACATAGAAACACAAATCACACACCCACCTTTGTGATGGTTCTCAATAGAAATTTATCCAAACAGCAGAGACTTCCAAGGCAGAAATGCACTCGACCTTCACTACACAGCACAAACCGCAGGACACACAACACACCTCCACAGTGTGCCTCTCAACCTAAGCCCTTAAGGCAAAACTCTTTGCCCAATACTCTAACCACAGGAGACTCAATAGTGAGGCACACAGATGTCCCACTCACTAGGTTGAATAAGGAGAAGGTAACGGTCACTTGTCTATCAGGTGCCAGGATCCGCCACATAACACATGCACTCAGGTCACTCCACTACAAGTACAAGTATGACTCAGTCATTGTCCATGTGGGTGTGAATGACCTGAGAGGCACCTCCCTGGACTAGGGGATCCAGTATCTGTCTGCATGGGATGACATGATTGACAGGCCTCAATGCTTTGCCAGAGATGATCTGCATATGTCACCCCTGGGATTCCAGGTACTGGCTAAGGCTCTTGCTACTCCTATAGTGCCTTTTTTAGGTGGTGTTTCAAAGACCAAAATTCTACTGTAATAGCTACAAACAAATGCAATCTGAGAGTCATGCTTCTCAATGCTAGAAGTCTAAATCTCAAGATGCAGTCACTCGAAGTGCTCCTCAAAATGGTGAATGTCATTATTTGTGCTGTAACGGAGACCTGGTTAAAAGCATCAGAAAGCACACCTGCACTTCCAGACTATAACTCATTCCACACCATCTGGCCCTAGAACATGGCCGGAAGCTCCAAAGGCAGTGATGTTTCCATATTCGTAAAGGATTTGTGCACCTTCAGCCTAGTAGCCCAGCATAATACATCTGAGATACTTCAGATACAGCTAACACTGGGTAAGACGGTGATTCAAGTCATAGCCTGCTATAGGGCCCCAACTATGTCCTTAGACTCACAATCCACATTCCTGAGCACCCTGGAATCAATCAAGATCCAGCCCAATACCCTCATACTAGGAGACTTCAACTACCCCTCCATCAACTGAGAAAACTACTCAACTACCAATGCACTGGCCCAACGCTTCCTGGAATTCATCAGTTCCAATACCCTGGACCAGCTAGCTCATCCTGACCACCACTAGAAGAAGCAACATCCTTGACCTGGTTATCACGAACATGGGCGGTCGTTGCTCTACACTAATAGTCAATTCTTCCCTGGTTAGATCTGACCACATACTAACCACCATGGAAATCCACATCTCACCCGCACCCCCTGCAAATGTAACCACCTTGAAAAACTTCTTCAAAGCCGACTTTGGGCTCCTAAAAACAGAGGTGGCTAACTTCACGGCATCCATGCCAATGGAAAATAGCTGCATGACAGCCATATCATACACCAATGCTCTGTATGAACATGCACATAAATGCATGGAACTAGCCATACCCAAAAGAACCAAGATGCTCTCCTCCAAAAAAAGGAAGCCAATCTGGTGGTCCCCAGCTATCAGTAAACTCTACAACAGAAGGAAGAAACTGTTGCAGAAAAAGGTGAAGTCTCAAGACTGGAAAAACTCCCTTATTAGCCTCAACAAAAAGTTGAGATCCCTTATCAAATCCTCTTAAGCCAGCTATGAAGGCAGAATTGTGGCAGACACAAAAAAAACACAAAGCCTTCTATAGCTATATCAAGAACCTCCATGGCAATACCCAGATTTGCTCCAAGTTACTGAACAATGGTACCTCCTATAGTGAGCCAACAGATATTGCCAACATACTGGCCGACAGATTCAGTGCCTGCTTTACTCCTCTTTCTCCCTCAAAAGGACCAATCACAATACCAGAAGAATGCCAAGTACCCAACATTTCTGCAGCATAGGTAAAAGCTGCATTGTCCAAGGCCCAGAATCCAAAGCCCAGAATACAGCATCCATGGGAGCTGACAATATCCCGGGCTGTGCTCTACATGAACTACAAAACGAACTGGCACCACATCTGTGTGCCCTATTCAGTCACAGCCTTACCTCAGGCTTTGTCCCTACTGAATGGTGCACTGCTTTAGTCATCCCTCTCCATAAAGGGGGAGCGACTACAGACCCTGGCAATTATCGCCCTATTAGCTTAATGAGTCTAACATGTAAAGCTATGGAGTGCATCATCATGGACCTGATTAACAAGGATATAGGTAATCTCCAAACCCTGGACCTCACGCAATTTGGCTTTGTTAAAGGAAGATCCTGCCTACTTAACTTGGTTGACTTCTTCAAGTTAGTCCCCAAGGCTGTGGATGAGGGTAAGGCAGTGCACACAGCCTACCTCGATTTGGCCAAGGCCTTTGATACCATTCCTCACTCAGTAATTATTGATAAACTCATCAAACTAGGCATAGCCCTATATCACTAATTGGGTTGCAAACTGGCTCACAGATAGAACCCACAGTGTGAAAGTAGCTGACTCTAAGTCAGACTGCTGACTAGTCATGAGTGGAGTCCCACAGGGTTTGGTCCTGGGTCCTCTCCTGTTCAGTATCTACTTTTCTGAAGTCCAGGCCAACACAAAGGGACTCTGGCTGACAAAGTTCACAGATGATTGCAAGTTGGGAGCTATTATTAACTCCCCAAGTGATGTTGACATCCTACAGAATAGCCTCACTAAAACCAATGACTGGTGTCAGAACCATGGCCTTAAGCTCAATGCCAAAAAATGTGTCATCATCCCCTTTGGGAAAAACCCAGTCCCCATGAATTACCACATTGATGGTAGTCCACTGAACACAGAAGGCGTTATTAAGAGATCTGGGAACACAGGTTGTTAGCAACCTCTCTTTTGATCACCACATTGCCACTGTGGTCAGAAAGTCCCTGTATGTGGCACATCTCATTACTAAGGGTTTTGCATCCGGGAAGAAAGAGGTCATTGTCTCCCTCTACTTTTCCATCATTAGGCCAGTCATCGAGTACACTGCCCCATTTGGCATGTACCTCACTAGACACCTGCAACAAGTGGAAAGGCCGCAAAAGTACCTCACAAAGAAGATCCTAGGCCTTAAACACATGTCCTAGATGGACAGACTCAGAAAACTCCAACTATTCTCTGTCTCATATCACCTACTTAGAGGGGATCTCTGCTTGACTTACAAAGCCATGTCTGACCCAGCTCTGTTAGAAATGCGACATCTAAAGAAATCCCAATCCATCTGCACCACATGCTCCAGAGACCTCAACCTCATTACAACAATCAACAGAATGTACTGGAGGGACAGGTTCATAACCCAGAGACTGCCCAAGCTATGGAATAGACTTCCATGCACGCTAAGCAGAGCACCTCGTTGACCTTCTTCAAGAGAAATCTTGATGAGTGGATGGAAAATAGAAAATTCACCCCAGGGATAACTCCAGTGGCTCTACTCGACAGAGGCACTGGGAACTAAGGTCGGGTGGCTTGATTCCAGGGTAATCCTATGGCTAGGCTTGTAAAGGCCCCAGGGCCGTTAGCCTAGTACAAACCTGTGAACCTTAAAATTCACATTCATTGAAACAGCATTGAAACCCACATTCAAAGAAACTGCATCTGGCCAGTAACAAATAAAGTTTATCTTTGGGCTGTTTTTAAATCATAGGTATCTTGCATACATTGTTAGGACAATGCCAACATGCATGAGTTCTTTGAGTCACCTTCCAGATTGTATCAAATTATATTCCTTGTATAATACAGTACCTCTTGTTAGAGCATGTTTTAAATTTATATTTTTGAACATTTTTCCAGTAAGCAATGAAACAAAAGGTATGAACCAATAGTGACAAAACTTCCCATTCAGAACATTTCAAAAATAAAAGGCCACTCAAACTCCTGTCATTACAATCCACCAGTATCAGTCAATATGCACAATAGCTGCAGAAGTAAAAGTCATCTGAATAATTCCACATTAAAGAGATCTGTAACTAATGAAGAGGTTGCTGCTAACAAGCAACTTTACGTTTCAGTGTGTTTCATCTACAAATATAGTACCTGCTGTCCTTGAAGAATACATTAAAAAAATGGAAAGCTGGCAGTATTGCAATAGGGAATGGATGGCAAACTTAACAGGTTTATAGCTACTAGGCATCTCATTCAAAGACATAGATACTCAGGATTGCAGCACCCCACCCCCTTAAAGGCAGCACAGTATCTTTAATCCATATGCATGCTGTGGGAGCAGAACCCACAACCTTCTGAATCCCAAGTAAGTATGCTATCTGTTGTGCTACTAACAGTGCTTTACAGTTCTAAAGCACAAGTGATACCATTTGCTAAACAAAACAGTTGCACATTGTAAACAGACAGCATGAGCAGCAGTAAATTTCTCTTCCCTTGAACCTCACAATTCCTTGAAAAATGCACTTGAAACTCGATTCCTTAAAAAATGCACTTGAATCTCAGTTCTTTGAAAAATGCACCTGAAACACACTTCCTTGGAAATGCACTTGAATAGCAGCTTAGTAGCTGGTGTAGAGGATTCAGGCTGTTGTTTTCTGTAACAGATGAATGGGGTTTGAGACTACGTACATTATTAAACACCTGCTATCCCTAAATAGGGCATTTCACACACAACATAGTTCTGAGCCTCTTAGCAGAAAAAATGGACAAAGCCCAAAAATAGAGACACATTTTAAATATTTCTCTTATAAACTTAGAACACTGCTAGAATAAAAGATTTTGTGTTACCATGCATTTTTCTGAAGGACATGAAGCCTGAAACTCAAATGCCTGTTGTTGTTTAGTGAATTCAGTCTTCAGTGATTCACTATAAAAATTATTAAAATCAGAAATTTTATAAGGAACAGACCAAAAATATGAGGGAAAATGTGGACATTCTGTAAAAATCTGGACAGTTGAGAAGTATGACTGACACACAGGCACACTTACACCTCTTAGTTTCCTATCCATGTTGTCAGAGCACAGGAACACCATCCTGTATTCAAATTCCACATGTGGAATGTGAAAAAGAAGATGAACAACAGGTCTATGCAATAATCATGGACAGATACAACAGGTGTGTGCGACTAGACATAAAAAATGTCCTTAAAATACATTTTTTTTTTTTTGCTGTTCTTTTTTTTTTTAATTAAAAAAATTAATCTCCCAGCCAGCAGGGGCACCATCTGAGCGCCTTGGTAATCTAGTGCTGGGTTCAGCTCTGTATCTATTTACAAAAACTCTGCTGACACACGATGCATCAGTACCTCCTGTTTCAATAAGCTGGTGTCAACAAAGCAAAAATCAAGGAAATACACTGTTGTCTTGTGAGGGGGAAGCCACCACACCTTTCTTTTTCCCATGCTTTATTATTCTAACTCCAATTTTGCTGTACACTGAGGAAATTAACTGCAATCTTGATTGAAAAGTGCTTTATCTTGTATTAAAAGTGTTTTTTTTTCAGTCCTATCAGTGTCACCAACATAAGTATCTTTAAATCAATCTTCATTGAATAGTCATACTATTTAATCACACACTCACATACTATCTATCTATATATGTATGAAACTGTGCTAAATGAAACTGATATCAAAGCAAAACTTAACATAATATCTATTTTGTGTAACCTATATCAGTGTCATGTGTCTGCTCAAAATTATTTACAAAGTGATCTAGAGATAACATTATCATATCTTAGTTTAAAGACTTTATAGATGTCTATAAGTCAATGGAATGTAAGAACAGATGGTTCATTTTCCTTTTGTTGGGGCATTTTCCCTTTATTTACATAGTTCCTCAATCACATAGATGTTAGTGTAATAAATTATATAACCATAAATTAGTGGTGGAAAAATATGATGAATTCAGGTTAGCCACACTAGGTCTATAGCCTATTTTCAGTTGAGATGCAAGTAGAAATTTGGACAAGGCATTGGGGAAATTCAGTTTCTCCTTTCTATACATGGTGCTGGGTCAATTTTCCCTGCAAAGAGGATGGAGAAAGAGTGCAAGCTGAGGTGGTAGAAAGAGAAGTACCAAGTTTTTGAAGGCCAGGTTCAGATAACTGAATTTAAACGTGATGGCTTGCATGATGGAGCATTACGAAAAATGATAAATGGAGAATGTTTCAGAGGTTCAGCATGAATTGTGGCGTATGCACCACTGATGTTTTTAAAAGAAATGTGAAACTAGTATCCTACAGGGAGGAGGAGGAGAATTCATTTGAACCTGTTTCAGAGAAGAATGCAGTGGAACAGACCAAGTCAGAAGCTGCAGGTTGGAAAGGAGGTTCTTGTTCAGTCATATGCTGTGGTTGTTGTCAGGACTAGAAAACTGAGGGAAGAAAGAATGCATCAAATCATAGTGTTGCGACATGCAAGTGTGTTGATACAACTTGTGACATCCCTCCTCTGGGTCAGTAATGAAGAAGCCTCAATCCTCACCATTGACACTGATTGGGAACGTTTCCTTGGAACAGAAATGGATACACACAGTCTTTTCAGACCCAGGCCTCAAGTAAGACTTCACCTTTCTCTCTGCAGAAAACAGTGCTCTGAGTCCCTGTTCCAAGTAGTTGACACACACACACACACACACACACACACACACACACACACACACACACACTTTGAGATTTGATTTTCACACACTCACACACACACACACACACACACACACACACACACACACACACTTTGAGATTTGATTTTCACACACACACACACACACACACCTGGGAAAGGCTGGCACAGATTTACCCACTATATCACCTCTACGCAGACTATAAGGTAGATTCACTGCTACCAGCCAGCTACTTTAAGGCCCTTACCATGGTACTCAATAATGTTTGGTAAAATTAATACTTATACAAATGGTAGCATTAACCAAGCAGCAAGACTTTCAGAAGCATAAAGCCCACAGTGCCACCAAATGAATGCAGTTACTCTCAAAGGATAAAATATTTTCTAAAAGATCAGCCACTATGAAAGGTATAGATATATTTAATAATAAATAATAAAATAGAAATGGGGAAGTGTTGGACAAGTAGTTACTCACCCTGTTGATGAAATGAAAGTTTGCCAAGTGAACTTTCAATGCTTATAGTTCAATGTTCAGCCATTCGATAGTTAGCCCATTCAATGGCCGAACATAGACCTGCAGTAGACATATGCTATAGTTATGAAATTATAAAGTGGAAGGACAGGCAGCACAAAAGTACTTTATAGGAAGGATAGATCTGGTAGATCAACTTGGATGCCATACAGACACAAACTTGTCAGGCTAGATATAAAGGGAAATGAGGAAGCTTCATAGTTAAGTACTAGGCATTACGTCTATAGATCATTGCAGTCTTTTTCTGCTCATTTTCTTTAATCTTCCCTTCACTGATATGTACCTTCTGTTTACTTCATTACCTTTCTTTAGTTCTCTTTACCTTCCATCTTTGGTGTTTTCCTAACATCCCTTTTTCTATAATGTTGCATTCTTCACTCTGTACTGTTAGATTACTCCAAACCAGTAACCACCAAACCCACTTTTCGTCCCTATTTCCATTGTACTTAAGACACAACCCATCTTAATCTACCTTACAACTTCTGTTTCAGACTCTTTCCCCTTACAGCTCAAAAAATGTTCAAGTTTAAATTTATTAAGGTACATTATAGCCAAGGTACTATTACAATACAAACAATTACAATTATAAAACAACATAGCCAAGGTATCATTACAGTACAAACAATTACAATTATAAAACAATTACAGTTATAACACAATGCTAGCCATAAAACATAAACATAAGCTATCAACCATAATTATCATAAACCAGATGAAATGAATAGGTTTGAAGTCAACAATGTGGGGCATTCTCAAAGCCAGTGAGAAAGTGAGTTCTACAGGTGAAGGGCTTAATAATGGAATGAACAGAAGTCTGAGGATTCCATGTTCACCCATGGAACCACTAGCAGCCTCTCAGAGGATAAATGTAAGACTATTGGAGGACAGTAAGGCTCAGTAGGCTCCTTCAGGTAGCAAGGCCCCAAATTGTGAGTGGATTGGTATAATAACACGTAAAAAGTGATCCTGTAATGAATTGGAAGCCAAGGAAGACTGTGCAGAATTGGCATAATACGATAGTAATGTGAAGGACCAGACAGTAGCCATGCTACAGAGTCCTGCATTATTTGTAGGTGATCAAACTCAGTGTTGGACAGTTCCAGATATAAGGCATTACAGTAGTCCAGTCTGGTAGAAACCATTGCATGTACTACAGTCAAGAGATCTGATTGAGATGTTAGGAGTTTACTCCTGGATATATTCTTCAGATGGAACTAGCAAGACTTCATTACTGCTGACACTTGATTCTGTATCTTTTGGAAAAATTCAGTCTTGGAAAGAAATGTGTCTTTTACTAAATGGCTCCTCATCCTACCTTAGATCACCTCCATCAATAAATCCTAATCCTTACCCTACCCAGCAGTCAAATAGCTCAACCCTGATTATTCTGATACCCTGCTTGCCTGAGATTGGGTAACACATCTGAGATTACCCATCTTCCTTCTTATCTCCAGCACAAGCCTTTTATCACCTTTATCCTCCTTATTGCAATATATATGGTCCCTGTACTGTGTCATTTTACTTACATGAAGCATAGTATGTGGGTAACCTACTATTTCTGGGATAGTTTGGCTGCTCAGGACCATTTCTATCTCCAGCAGACAATTCCTCATCTCCTGATTCCTCAACTAATGTCACTAGTAATAGAACATTTCAACACCAGAAGCCCTTTTGCACCTTTTAGGCTAGGGCTTCTTGTTTTCTCGACCATTCCCCATACTGCTTTTCCTCTTAGCCACCTGTCACTTCTGTTCCTTCAGCTAAGTACCTTGCCAGTCTCTTCTTCCACCTTATCCCTTTGCTTCATCTGCCTGCCTCGCACCAGACTCCTTGACTATTTGTTCCTTAGCAACTTGGTTCACTGCCTTTCAGTTACCATCACTCCTTGCTGTCACCACTTCATTATTTCCCGTCCTCATTTGATCTAAACCTGCTGTGGCCACACTGTTTCCTACTTGCTCCATTCCTCATCTCTGTCATGCTAATTAAGCTTGCCCAAGTTCTGCATTCCCCAAGCCACCCTCCTCTTGCCCTACCCAAAGTCTTGAGCTCCTTCCTGTTGCTGACTCCAACCTACCAATACAACTTCTTCTGTACTTCTCACATGAACCAACCCACTGTCATTTTCTAGTTCTTAATTGCTAGTCATGGGATTCTTGCATCTTCCAGTGCACCCTACATAATCCTCCTCCCTACAGGTCCATCAGCCAAACAATACCGCACATACAGAACTCCTGAGCTACTTCTCCAACTCATCCCTTCATGCAGTCCATACTGCTCTGTCCTTCTTGCCTCACTCATGTTCAATTCAGCTTTTTCTCCTGTCTATTGGACTTTTCTACACTAGGATTATGTTGTCTACTTTCTGGTTGGTTACTGTAAATAAGGTATACAAAATCAAGAACCTCTCACCCACCTGGCATGCAGTTCTGTGCTAGTTAATGCCACCATTACAGGCCTCCTATCAGGTGTATTGTTACACAGAAAAGGATACTTTCCAGCACTAAGAAGTGCTGCTGGTCTTCCACTGTAAGTGATTAAGAGTGCTGTTATATTCTGATTATGCAGTATTTGAATGCAGTCTTGGTTAAGTGTTGTGTGGTCCATCTTTGAAGCTGCCTACTGTGTGTTTCTCTCCTTGCTGTATGCATCTCTTGTCACCTTCTCTGCTTGATTTTATCATCCTGGCCTGGTCTATGTGGGCTAGACTTCAGATTATTTCTTCGGTGACTGCTGTTCAGAGATGCATCCAAATACCTCTAATTACTCATCCACCTTATCAGCTCATTTCAGTTCTGCTCTGCACTGTTACCTCATACTTTTCGGAGTTCTTCAAAAGATGTATCCAGTTTCCTCCTATATTTATTTTAATTCATACCATTGCAAATTGTCAGTCATAGAGCTACTGTTACAGTAGATTTTGTTAGGCAGAACCAAACCAGAGCCCTCCTATAAAATGCTATCAGTTATTCAAAACTTCTATTTAGTTGTTAAATATTTGCACTGTTTAATGTCATGAACTCATATTTTGTTGTGGCTAGATCACCTAAAAGGGCTTGATCTTCAGTGTCCTCCTATCCTATCACAATATGACGATTTCAGTTAACAGTTTTTGAAAATGCACATGTATAGCCTCTGGTGGTTTGCAGCTGAGACTATGTTACTGCACATATTACTTGTAAAGCATCAAAAGTGTAGAAGAAAGGCCTTTAACAGTGAAAGAGAGAGAGAGTGTGTGTGTGTGTGCATGTATATATATAAAATGTGTGTGCATGTATATATATATATATATGTATATATAATACATACATGCACAAAACCATGTATGGAACACACACAAAATAATTTATTAATTTATTCAGTTAACTGTTCACTCTAAAAAGTAATAGAAAAAGTGAGGCTTTGCATAGAAGAATCCCTAATACATGTGTTTGGATACACAGCAACACAGAAGCAGACCAAAGAACATGGTTATCAATCTGTATAGAGCATTAAGGTCACTGCTTTGGTTGACCCTTCCCAGTTCCACACTCCCCACTACCAGCACCTAACACTTTCCTCTTCTCTGCATGTTACAGTCATAAAATGCAAAGGCAATGTAAACTTTTGAGTTCTCTGGAAAAGGGTCGGTCCACTGAGCAATAAATGTCTGAGGTGGGTATGCAAGGTCAATACCAGCAGAAAGAAACACAAACAAAAACCTCTGTTTCAGATATAAATCTTGAGAATATTTGGAAATCAGATATACACCTGCTTCACAGACCTGCTTAAGAGGTGATCTGGTCTGAACCAGTTTGTGGCTAAAATTGACTGCCAGAAAACCTTTTACATGCATAAAAAGGAACAACAAGGTGTTTCCAGAAACTAAACTGGAAAGGATAACAGGACACATAGGAGGGGTAAACAAATGCAATGAAACCTCTTTAGTTTTGTACTCTTGCGAAACCTGGTATCAGTATGAAATATTTTTCTTCTAGTGACTAACCTGTTGTGATAATAACATTAAGTAAAACAGACCTACATCATTATGAAGACAGAGTTAAGCCATGATCATGCACATAATATATTAATTATATAGAATTTTTCAAATGGTAGCAACAACAAAAAAAAATGAAGTCTGCTTATCATCCATTCTGACATATCTGGTTATCCTTCAATAATACATCCCAGGTCTACTCTTCTCTCAATATGAACTAGGTTATTTATGATTATGACCAAAATGAGAGAAAAAGAAAATAATGATTTTAGGGTACACTAACATGAACAGTAATAGGGTATATTATCATGAATAGTAATAGAGTACACTAACACGAACAGTAATGGGGTATATTATCCTGAATAGTATTAGAGTACACTAACACGAACAGTAATGGGGTATATTATCATGAATAGTAATAGAGTACACTAACACGAACAGTAATGGGGTATATTATCATGAATAGTAATAGAGTACACTAACACGAACAGTAATGGGGTATATTATCATGAATAGTAATAGAGTACACTAACACGAACAGTAATGGGGTATATTATCATGAATAGTAATAGAGTACACTAACACGAACAGTAATGGGGTATATTATCATGAATAGTAATAGAGTACACTAACACGAACAGTAATGGGGTATATTATCATGAATAGTAATAGAGTACACTAACACGAACAGTAATGGGGTATATTATCATGAATAGTAATAGAGTACACTAACACGAACAGTAATGGGGTATATTATCATGAATAGTAATAGAGTACACTAACACGAACAGTAATGGGGTGTATTATCATGAATAGTAATAGAGTACACTAACACGAACAGTAATGGGGTATATTATCATGAATAGTAATAGAGTACACTAACACGAACAGTAATGGGGTATATTATCATGAATAGTAATAGAGTGCACTAACACGAACAGTAATGGGGTATATTATCATGAATAGTAATAGAGTGCACTAACAAGAACAGTAATGGGGTATATTATCATGAATAGTAATAGAGTGCACTAACACGAGCTGTAATGGGGTATATTATCAAGAATAGTAATAGAGTGCACTAACACGAGCAGTAATGGGGTATAGTATCATGAATAGTAATAGAGTACACTAACACGAACAGTAATGGGGTATAGTATCATGAATAGTAATAGAGTACACTAACACGAACAGTAATGGGGTATATTAACATGAATAGTAATAGAGTACACTAACACGAACAGTAATGGGGTATATTATCATGAATAGTAATAGAGTACACTAACATGAAGAGTAATGGGATATATTATCATGAATAGTAATAGAGTACACTAACATGAACAGTTGCTGTTCTTCTTCTTCTTTTGGCTTTTCCTAGTTAGGGGTCGCCAAAGCGAAACTCCGGTCCGCTAATGATTGGCAGTAGATTTTTTTACGGGTGCCGAGGTGCCAGCTCGATGCCCAACCTTCAACGAAGGCACGCCCATTCCACGCATGTCTTTCGGACGCCACTCGACAGCCGGGAGGACATGCAGACTCCACACAGAAGGCGCTCCAGCCAAGAATCGAACGGGAGAACCTCTTGCTTTGAAGCAACAATGCTACCACTGCACCACCGCGGTTTATAGTATATTAACATGAATAGTAATAGAGTACACTAACATGAACAGTAAAGGGGTATATTAGCATAAATAGTAATAGAGTACACTAACATGAACAGTAATGGGTACACAAGCTTGATAGGGTATAGTAACATGAAAGATTAACAGCAGTACAAGCATAAAGCTGGAAGCTTTTATGCGCCAGTGTAGACAATTCAGGAGGATATCTCTGCCTGAATTAGTCTGTATACATTTGAAGGTCTCTTTTTCAGATACTTAAAGAAATGATGGCTGTACTCTAGAACAAAGAAGCAGGAATAGGGCAGGGTTTTTTTACCGTGTGCTCTTTGATTTAATACTGAGTGAAATTAATGTCTTCCCTCCAAAAAAAAAAAAGATTGAAACAATGCATAATGAAACATTTTTCATGTACTAGGAGTAAATTAACAAAGATCAGGAGAAAGTATTACAGAATAAGAAGTCATAAATACAACAAAGAAGAATTCCAGCTCAGGGATATTTGGTAAAAATATAATTTCAAAGGCAAGGACAGAGATATGAGTGTACTGGAAAACCTTACTGTGAGGGTTCTGAGTTCATAAATGTGGGGATTTCAGTGTTTAAGAGACAGTGATTAGTCACTTCTTCTAAGGAGCAGATGAACACTTTTTGTTTGATAATACTATAAGACTAACCTCAACTTTCTTGTGGGATGCCTGAAACAAATGGGTTTGTAAATCATGAAAGTTAATAATTGCAGTTTGTGTTGTACATTTTAATGATGACAGGGCTGACCTTTATTAGTGTACCTCTACAACAGGTCAGGATGGTCAGTGACATCACATATTTTGGAGTATATTTGAGGGTCACAATTTTATTATTATTTTTTTTTACTTAGCATTGACTTTTCCATCTGTGCATTCCATGCAGGGCTGGCCTTACACACAGGGCAACTAGGCAGCTGCCTAGGGGACCATCATTCTAGAAGTGCTCTTTCCATAGTTCTTTATTTCTTTAAAGTAATGATACATAACTTTTCTTTGCTTTAAAAAATATTTAAGGCACTGTTGTTAAAAGGAAATATGTCTGTTGTGTGATGGGCATCCCAGGGTAGAGGTGTTGCAGTTGACGTGACCATTCATGTCATCTCAGAGTTGAATACTGCAAGGTTTTTGCTCCATGGGCTGAGCAGAAACCTCACAAAAATTAAATGAGACATGATGTAAAGTGAGAAACTGAACTTTCCATTGGCGGTGAGGTAAGTTTGATTAGTATTCTTCTTTGCTTTATTTATTTAGTTTTGTATATAAAAATGCTGACAATGTGGTACATGTAATTTATGTCCTAAAGTATCATAACAAAGCTAAAAGGGGGGGGGGGACAAAGCCCTAAAATTTAAAACTTTAAATATTACTTTTTAATTAAAAATTAATAGAACAACAGATTTTGAGCATCAACATGCATTTTCTGAGCAATTAAAAAGCATGAAACTTTAATGTCTGGCATTATTGACTGAGTGTAATATTCAGTGATTTACTAGAATAACAAACATTTTATGATGGAAATAGAAATATCAGGCAAAATCATGGAGGGTTGTAAGGTGTGGTTGGTAGATTTTGCAGGAGCAGTGCAGGATACAATCTTTTTTTTTTAATTATATAATAAAAACTGGTCATCTGAGATATGTACAAAGTAGCTATAATTGCTGGGGTTGTCTGTAGAGGAAAATGATTAGCTGACACTGTTTGCTTATTATTCGGGTATTGTGATGTATGTTGAGCAGCTTGGAATATTTTATTCTGTGATAACTGTTTGTGGGAAGCAAAGGAGAAATACATCACATAGCCATTCTCTTTTATCACAGCCAGACATCTGAACTGCACATAAAAGTAGCTATGACTGCTTGGTGGGGGTTGTCTGTATGAACATAACTGATTCTCTGTCTGGATGAAAGTAACTGATCCTCTTGTCATTTGCTCAGTTTACATTGTCATGTCTCAAAACTAAGGCATAAAATGCATCACAATGTATCAGAGCTTCACAAAGCTGTCTGTATAAATGGATTTTGACACAGGCTAGAAATCATCTTTGCCCTGAACCCCACCTAGGCTAAAACCAGTCCACTTCAGAGGTATCCACAGAAGGTCACTTGTGTGTAAGGCTGCAAACAGTGGCATTATTTCTTTAACTTTCCCCCCGCTAAACTCCAGAGATCATCTTATGTTTGGCTGAGGACATTATGGTCATTATTTCTTTATCGTCACAAACATTAGAGGTGTGCACAGAAGATTGTGATGCCTGTGCACTGGCCCAGCAATCAAGGAGCTTCAATCCTCACCACTACCACCAGTGAGGGGTGTCCATGTAGGGAAAGGATAACAAATACACACACAGTAAAGTACAATTTCCCTTAAGAGCACACAGAGATCACAGTCAGGCTGGGACTTGTTTCTCCCTTTCTCTCCAGATCCCCAATAAGACTCCCCACTGGCACAGCTATAGGATCCAGATTTCAGCCTAGTGGGCAAGCTAAAACCTCCAGCACCCTCTCTGTCCAACCAGTGCTTCGTGTTCCTGCCCAAGTAGCTGACACACACACACACACTTTGAGATAAGAGTTATATACTACGACACAGACACTCCTGGAGAAAGCTGGCAGAGGTTCTCCAGCAGTGCCCCTTTTACCTAGACTATACGGTAGTACTACTTGCCACCACACACTAATATTTATCAGCTACTAAAAGGCCCTTATGAAAGGGTGTCCAATTATATTGTGCAATATTATTATCCAAATGGTAAGTGTAACTGAACAGCAAGGCTATTGGAGTGGCTTTGTACAATATCACTAAATACATGCAATGCACTCTTAGTGCTTAAATTATCTCTACACAAAACAGCCACAGTTGAAAGGTTTAAAATATTTAATAATAAAGTAATAAAAACACAAGACAACATTTAAGAGAAAACACAGTTCTAAAATAAGCTTACATATAGAACACAGGTAGAGTGCTGGTGAGTTGGATGTTCTCAAGGCAAATGCTAAATGCCCTCATTCTTTCTGTCCTTAAATTGATAACACAGTACCACTGATTCATTTTAGATTACATCATTTCTTTCTGGTTCCCAGGCTAACAGAAACTTAGAGGTTAATGGCCCTTTTGATCTTGCAGCTAGTCAGGACGTTAGAGCAATTAAAGAAATTATACATGCAAATTCTAGCAATTAACTCTGGTCTCAAGACAATAGCCAGAATTCCTTCATGCAGACATCTCAGCTCCAAGCCCTGAGATCAAAGACAGTCATGAAATGCTTAACTTATCAGCTTTCTTACAGCAGAGTGCACTGTTGTTACATTTTTTTCAGTTTAACATCCAATAGAGTCTTTTCACATTTAAGAGAACAAGCCTGTGGCTTACATTAATACTTACAAATGACAGAATTATCTACAAAATTCTATCTAGCTAGGCTGGCAGCCTTCACCTATCTTCACAAAGATCACTATAGCTTGTAAAGGAGCACTGTAATTTCTAGGAGTAAAAAGTTGTAAACATTACTGGAATCATTATTTTTTTTTACTTTCCTCATTCAATGGGTGCACAGACAGTGGCTGTCTTTTGGAAGAAGGAATTAGGAGGCATCCTGTTTATACACATAACACCAACAACTTATCTAAATATATGACTGTGGCCTTGTGTGAGTTAATTTCCATCCAGTCTAACATTAGAGGGGGATACACAGAGGATGGCTATGTTATTTTGAAGGGAGAGGGTAGGCAGACAAGTACTATTCTGAGATATGATTTAAATATCCTCAAAACTGGTTGTTTTCTCAGTTTATTGTGAACTGCTATTTTGTTAGTTTTAAACATTAAGCCATGTGCAGCGACGTTTAACTAGGGTTAAACTATTACCTGTGCCAGAAAGTCTGCTCTTCAGATTTTCCCTTAGAACTATCCAGTTCAGTTTTAAGCATTCAAACCTGCTCCTTGAAGCTTAGCACTTGCTTAGAAACCGTTGTAAGCACTAGATATACTATAAATTGCTACAGCACTCAACTCTCCGTACTAAGTAAAGAAAAAAACAGTATTTAAATAAACACAAAAAAAAAAAAAAAGCAAGCAATCTCCATGGTATCCCCGAAGTCTCAAAACAACCCACTAAACAAGTATAGTGGGTCCAAAAACAAAACAGTGTAAGACACTTCTCTGGGTGGAAGAATTTCTGTCTATATATCTCTAGTTAATCACTGTATATTAATCAGATCAGACAATAGTAGTAGAAGTAGCGAACTTAAACTCATCTTAAGTAAAAAAAAAAATAATAAAAAAATATATAATTGTACAGAATTACTAAGTATTTGAAAGTAATCCAAGCAAGGCAGGCAGTCTGCTTCCAGTCAAAAATCATTTATCAAAACAACCCACTAAACAAGTATAGTGGGTCCAAAAACAAAACGGTGTAAGAAACTTCTCTGTGTGGAAAATTTTCTGTCCATATATCTCTAGTTAATCACTGTATATTAGTCAGATCAGACAATAGTAGTAGAAGTAGCAAACATAAACTCGTCTTAAGAAAAAAATAAATAAATAATAAAAAATATATAATTGTACAGAATTACTAAGTATTCGAAAGTAATCCAAGCAAGGCAGGCAGTCTGTTACCAGTCGAAAATCCTTTATTAACGACTGGAAACAGACTGCCTGCTTTGCTTGGATTACTTTCGAATGCTTAGTAATTCTGTACAATTATATATTTTTTATTATTATTATTTTTTTTTTTACTTAAATGAGTTTAAGTTCGCTACTTCTGCTACTACTGTCTGATCTGATTAATATACTGTGATTAACTAGAGATATATGGATTGAAAATTTTCCACACAGAGAAGTTTCTTACACTGTTTTAAGTAAATATGCACCTATCCAGGCATATCCAAGGGTCAGCTTCAGGTGTTTTCTCCTGTCCACCTGCTGAATTTGAGCATCCTGGGGCAATGTAGCAATTGCCTCATGTACAGAGAAAACCCTCGCCTCCTACCACCTAACACTACAACCTGTGAGAGATGCACTTACATAGCCAAACTGGAAGCCAAGCTCTCTCCAGCCAAGACTGGACTAGCCAGTCAAAAGGAGAAGGTAAACACTCACACCACACCACACACAACACACAATCCTTCAAAACCTACACTCACACATAGTAATACAAAATACACACCTACATTCATGGAGGTTCTTAATATAAATCTGCCCAAACAACAGAGACCTCCGAGCCTGAAACGCAAACAACCAACACCACCCAACACAACCCAAGTGACACATAACTCACAAAACCAGTGTGCCACACAACCTCAGCACCTAAGGCAAAACAGCATACTCAGCACACTAGTCATAGGTGACTATAGTCAGGCACACTGATGTCCCACTCACCAGGCTAAACAAGAAGAAGATTACAGTTAGCTGCCTGTTGGATGACAGGATCCGCCACATAACCCACGCACACAGGTGACTCCAGAACAAGTACAAATATGACTCTGTCATTGTTCATATTGGAGTGAATGACCTGAGACGTACCGACCTGGACTACATGAAAAGAGACATGGAGGAGCTCTAAGATCTTGTAGCCCAGGCAGGTATGACCCTAGCCCTGAGTAGCATCCTGCCATCACCCAGAATGGCACCTCAGTACAAGGACAAAATGAGTGACTTTAACACCTGGCTAAACTTCTGGTGTCATTCTAAGGGGATCCAGTATCTGTCAGCCTGGGATGACATGATCGACAGGCCAGGATGCTTTGCCAGAGATGGCCTGCACCTGTCACCCCTGGGTTTCCGGATACTGGCAAAGGCTCTTGCCACCCCATATAGTGCCTTTTTAGGCAAGGTTCAAATGACAAAACTACCACCATAACAGGTACAAGCAAACAAAATCTGAGGGTAATGCTGCTCAGTGCTAGAAGTCTAAACCTCAAAATTCACTCACTCGAGGCACTCCTTAAAATGGAGAACACCGACATCTGTGCAGTGACAGAGATCTGGTTCAAGGCTCCAGAGAGCACCTCTGCAATATTGGACTACAATTCATACCACACCTTTCAACCATCTAACCTGGACCGAAACACCAGAAGTGGAGGCATGTCCATATTCACCAAGGATATCCACACCTCCAGGCTAGCTGCCCAACATAATGCATCCAAAATTCTCCAGGTGCAACTAACACTGGGCAAGACTGCAATCCAAATTGTAGCTTGCTACAGATCCCCCACCATGCCCCAAGACTCCCACTCCACTTTTCTTCACATACTGGAAAATATTAAGGTACAATCCAACACCCTCATACTGGGAGACTTCAACTACCCCACCATTAACTGGAAAAATTACTCATGTACCAACACATTTGCTCAGCGTTTTTTGGAATTCATAAATTCCAACGCCTTGGATCAACTGATCCAGGCCCCCACCATGGGCAGCAATATCCTAGATCTGATAATTACCAACATTGCCAACTGTTGCTCCACACCAGAGGTCAGCCCTCATTGTCAGATCCGGCCATAAGCTATCCACATCCCGCCCCCACCCCCTATTAAGGAAACCAGTATAAAAAACTTCTCCAAAGCCAACTTCATGCTTCTTAAGACAGAAGTGGCTAACTTCACCACACCCATACAGACGGAAAGTAGTAATTCGACTGCTGAATCCTACATCAGTACACTGTATGAACAAATACACGAGTGCATTGACCATACCATCACAAATAGAACCAAGACGCTATCCTCCAAAAAAAAGAAGCCAATCTGGTGGTCCCCTGCCATTAACAAACTCTACAACAGAAGGAAGAAACTGTTGCAAAAGAGAGTAAAATCCCAAGATTGGAAAAACTCCCTTGTCACCCTCAGTAAAAAGCTGAGATCCCCTCATAAAATCCTCCAAAGCTAGTTATGAGAACAAAATCACCATAGATTCTAAAGACAACCACAAGGCATTCTATGACAGTAAAAAAGTTCCAACTTCAACCAGATACCTCAGAAAAGAAATAAAATCAGTCAAAACAGCAAAAACACTGAGGTAAGGCTCCAGGCTTCAAAGGTTTATTGTTCATAAAAACAAGACACAAGTGCTCTCACCCTGTGGGCTTCTTCAGGTGTAATAAATCAAGGTACTAGCTCCTCTATTTATACTAATTAACACATACAGCTTAGAACATTCTTAAAGGTATATTCAAGATACAAGCTCTGTATTAAACAATACTAGTAAAGTACAAAGGTCCAAAATACATAAATACAATATAAATATAAAAACATAGATATAAATAAAATACATGTAAACCTATAATTAAAAACATTTTATCTGCGCAGGGGTTTATTTCTTAGAGCTGGTTTTAGAGGAATATTTTCATTCAGGCCATGACCTATAGTAGCTTTAAGTCTAATGATCCATCTGGCCTCTAACTTTTCAGTTTTTATCTTAACATCACCTCTACGTATGCTTTCAAAACTCTACCTATAGCCCTGAAAGAAAATACATGTTGGGAATTGGTATCATTGGTATGTTTTGCTAAGGCATTGTGTGAACTGCCTTTTCTTATGTGGTACACATGTTCCCTGATTCTTTCTTTAAAAGTTCTGTCAGTTTTACCTACATAAAATTTGCTACAAATATTACATGTAGCAAGATATACTATATGTAGGGAATCACATCAAGCATTGATATTAAAAGTAAAAACTTTTGTGTATCTGGATGTTGAAAGGATGTGTTAGTATCTATATACCTGCAGAAATTGCATTTACCACAAGGTCTGCTACCTTTGACTCCACTTGGACAAGTATTCTCTTTATAATGACATAACTGTCTGTGTAGGGACTTCTGATTTTTAAAAGTAAACTGTGGTTTAGCTCCAATATATTTTTTTAATCTGTGTATCAGACGTTAAAATTTTCCAGTTTTTATTAATAATGTCAGTATAATGTTATATGTCTCTAGCATAACTGAAGCATAACCTCAAAGGCTGTAAGTTTGAAATGCATCTATTTTTCTGATTGGTGACATTACGTTTAGAAAAGTAAGGCTTGGTTTTACTTTGTCTCAATCTCAAGACATTGTTTAGTCCTTGGTTTATAAGGTTAGGTTCATAGCCCCTTTGTTTCAACTCAACCTGTACATTGGTGAGTTGCAAATCAAAATCACTGGCACTAGCATTCAATCTAGAAGCTCGAAAAAATTGGTTCTGTGCCACATTCTTAAATATAAAATCAGGGTGCATACTGTCCCTATATAATAAATTATTAACATGGCATTCTTTCCTGTATAACTTCACATTGAACTGACCTTTCGAGTCCTGTAATACAGTAACATCCAGAAAATTAATCTCAGTCAAAGAATGATTTACTGTAAACCTTAAAAAACTCGTTGTGGTATTAATAAACTCTACAAAACTATCAAATTCAGATATTGTACCTTCCCAAATCAAAAAAAGGTCATCCACAAACCTTCTAAAAATCTAATCTTATTTTTGAATTTAACATTTTCTAAGATGGCTTGTTCCCAACATAACATCGCAACATTAGCATAGCTGTTCGCACAGGAGGTCCCCATGGCAACTCCTTGTCGTTGCCAATAAACTTTATCTTGAAAAATAAAGACATTGTTTTCTAGGACCAATTTCAGTAGCATGCATATAGATCTTATAAAACTACTATCGTGTTTGCCATAGTCAGTCAACACTTTGACAACACTGTTAATACCATATTCATTCGGTATAACCGTAAACAAGGAAACTACATCAAGTGTAGCTAACAACATATGTTTACCCTTCATTGGTTCTATATCATGTGTGAAAACATATAAATCTTTGACAAAATGTTCAGTATCTTTTAAAATATAACAAGTTTCATCAATCAAAGGTCTTAATGTTTTCTCTAAAAAAAAGTAGATTGATTCAGTGCACCAGTTTCTCCCAGCTACAATAGGTCTCATGGGAGGATTTTTTAGGTCCTTATGTATTTTGGGAAGACCTTGAATAATGGGTACAGTTGGACTGAGTATCAAAAAATAATTATACAGGTTAATATCTATTAAACTAGAAGTAAACATCTTTTAATATTTTATGTACTGTGCTAATCATCTTATTGACATATGTTCTACTTATAATTTTATAAAACAAATCATCACTCAACAGCAACAGCATTTTGTTGACATAATCATCCTTATCCAAGACAACAGTGGGGCCTCCCTTATCAGCAGGTCTTATTATGATTGTAGGGTTAGACTGTAGGTTTTTTATTGCTAGATATTCATCTTTCTTTAAATTGTGCCACGTCTTCCTATCAACCTTATTGTTTAATTCATGAAAAATTTTGTAAGCATCATCAATACATAGCTTTTCAAATACAGAGAGAACAGAGTTCAACTGTGGAGTGAAGTACTCGTTTTTTTTAAAAACTGAACCTTGAATGTCAACATTGTTCTCAAACATTAACTTCAACATTAAATTTCTAGTGAAAAGTTTAATGTCTATAATAATATCAGCTATGTTGGAGTCCATAGTTGGAATAAAAGACAGTCCTTTGTTTAAAACATTATATTCAGCTTCAGACAAAATGTGTTTTGACAAATTCAAAACTAGTTTTTCATGTTGAGAAAAGCTTTTTTTATGTTGTAAGGACTCACCAAGCTGTCCGTTTGCTTCCATTTGTTTCTGGTTGTGCTTCTCCCCCTCAGCTCCGCTTGTTCCGTCCTTCCTTGACCTCGACTCACAGATCTGTTTCTGGTAGGTAAAGGGAAACATAGCCCCGTAGAATGTGGACTGCCTAAAAAATCAGGTGTAGCAGGTAAAAGTTCATCGATGCCCTCTTGTATGCTGCCATTACCCTCTCGATGCACTTGGGCTTGAGTTACCGTGACTTTCTTTCTGGTAACTGCTGTATCGCTATTGGGGCAATCGCAACCTAGCTCAGCAGTTACAGAGCTCTGCCCTTTAGAATCTCGGGGTGTGTTCTCGGTCTCGGTATTCACATACAAAATACTAGTGCTGTTGGTAGTAAAATCATTTAAAGATGTATGTTCAGTTGATTCAGACCCACGGCCATTACTGAAATGATTGAAGCTGGTTGAAGGTGCTATTCTCTGCCACATAAAAACTTGGCCGGCCGAGAAATCTGTTCTGTCCCTTATTAGTTTTTTAAGCTTAATCTGTGTCAGCCTGCGACCATAGGTGGACACATTATCTAATATGTCATTAAAAAATTTGGTTAAAATACTACATTCATACTTGGCACAAATATCTAGATATTTTGATTTCACCATTGACAAAAGTTTAATTTCTTCTTTCTCTGCCGATTCAACTAACAGTTTCAGATAACCAAAACTGGTCTGTATATTCAATTTCTGCCAATGGCAACACTCAGATCTGCTCTGAGTTACAGAACAATGGCACTAAACATACAGAACCAGCTGATATTGCCAACATCCTGGCAGATAGGTTCAGTGCAAATTTCACCCTCCTCTCACCCCCTAAAGGGCCCATCTCTATACCGGATGAATGCCAAGTCCCTGTAATCACGGCCACAGAGGTGAAAAACACACTCATACAGCATCCATGGGACCTGATAACATCCCAGGCTGTGTTCTGCATGAACTACAAAATGAACTGGCACCCCACCTAAGTACCATGTTCAATCATAGCCTCACTACAGGCTTTGTGCCTACTGAATGCCGCACAGCTACGGTGATCCGACTCCACAAGGGGAATCCACCATGGACCCCGGGAACTACTGACCCATCAGTCTGATGAGTCTGATCTGCAAGGCCATGGAATGTATCATCATGGAACTTATAAACAAAGACATAGGTAACCTACAAACTCTGGACCCCACCCAGTTTGGGTTTGTGAAAGGTAGATCATGTCTCCTAAACCTGATTAACTTCTTTGAAGCAGTCACCAAAGCTGTGGACGAGAGTAAGGCGGTTCACACAGCCTACCTAGACCTCGCCAAGGCCTTCGACACCATCCCCCACTCTGGTATTATTGATAAACTCATGAAACTGGGCATAAACCCCTGTGTCACGAGATGGATTGCCAATTGGCTCAATGACAGAACCTACACCATGAAAGTAGCCAATTCCAAATCCGTCTCCAGACCAGTGGCAGGTGGAGTACCACAGGGTTCAGTCCTGGGTCCCCTCCTGTTCGGCATCTACTTCTCTGAAGTCCAGGTCAACACAGAGGGCCTATGACTAACAAAGTTCACAGACGATTGCAAACTGGGAGTCATTATTGAATCCGCTAAGGATGTGAACATTCTACAAAAGGGCCTCGCTGAGACAGATGCCTGGTGTCAAAGCCACAGCCTCAAGCTCAGTGCTAAAAAATGCATAGTCATCCCCTTTGGGAAAAACCCTGTGCCAGCGAACTACCACACAGGTGGTAGTCCACTCAACACCGAAAGTGTGATATGAGACCTAGGGACATAGGTGGACAGTAGTCTCTCCTTTGATAACCACATCACCACAGTAGTCAGGAAATCCTTCTATGTGGCACACCTCATCACAAAAGGGTTCTCATCCATGAAACAAGAGGTCAATGTCCCCCTCTACTCAGCACTCATTAGACCTATTATAGAGTACAACACCCTATTTGGGATGTTCCTCACAAGACATTTGCAGCAACTGGAAAGACCACAGAAATACTTCACAAAGGGGATCACTGGCCTCAAACAGATGCCCTATGCCAACCGTCTTAAGAAACTCGAGCTCTATTCTGTCACATATCGTCTACACAGAGGTGATCTCTGCCAAACATACAAAGCCATGTCAAACCCAGAGCTGTTGGACATGCTACACTTAGAAAAATCCCAATCCCTTCAGGCCATACTCTCCAGGGACCTAAACCTTGTCAGCACAATAAACAGAACTTGCTGGCGGGATAGGTTCCTGTCCCAGAGACATCCTATACTCTGAAATAAGCTGCCCATTCATGTGAAACAGAGCACCTCATTGGCCCTTTTTAAGAAAAATCTGGACAAGTGGATGGGAAATAGGAAATTTACCCCAGAGATCACTTCAGTGGCTCTGCTCGACAGGGGCACAGGAAAATAAATTGTTTGGGTGGCTGAAGCCAGGGAATCTTTATGGCTAGGCTTATATAGATCCTAGGGCTGATAGCCTAGTACCTACCTATGAACCATGGATACAACTTATTTCTTCTTTGAAATAAAAAGTAAGACTGAATTTCTTTCATTATGCTTGATTTTTGTTCAGGTAATCACTGGATAAAAAGATTTGAAAAAACTCTAAAATTCCCATTAGTGCATCTTTAATGCATTGGCTTCTATTTGACTAGGGGCCCACAACCCCTCAACTTAATTCATTTATTATAATGTAGTGTGTGTCAGTTAGGGTGTGTCGAAAGGTTGTAGTAAAAAGGAAAGTTGAAGAGTAAGAATGAATTCCTTTCCTTAATCATGATTTTGTTAATGCCATCACTGGATGAAAAGGATGTTTTAAAAAATTGTAAAATGGACCTCAAATTAGAGCCCCACTGGATTCTGAGAGCCTTGAGGCCCCCAGATTCCCAGCTTATTGAATACTTTTCCTATGCAGTTATCTGAGTGCAGTCTTGCCTTGTTAGGACATGTTGAATGAATGAATAAATGCAGGAAAAAATGAAGAGCAAGAAACTCTGTGAAAAGGAAGAATAAGATAACCTGATGGTTTGGGCATGCCAGAATGGAGGGTGGGACGATGGGAACCCCAGATGATGTGCATGGGCGTCAGTGAGCAGTGGGAGGAGCACTGCCAGTCTGTCCTGATAACTAAGATTTGTGAGGCCGTTGATCATAGTTATGAATCTGTGAGGTCTCTAAAGTTGAGTGAAATGTTTAGACAAATACATTCCTAATGGTACATTATATTCAACAATGGTTCTGATGAGATAGGAGTTAAGAGGAATTAAGACTTCTTTGAACCTAGTAGTGATGCTTCTGGAAATTAATTAAACTAGATAGAAGTGTTTCCAAACTACTGTGGATACCCGATGGTCAAATGATAAGGAATTATTAATAGTAGTACCTAGATCCCTTACAACAGTGTCTGATTGGAGGGTGTGTGTGTGTCACCTACATGGTGTGTTCTGTTTACCCAAATTAATTATGCTACATTTTTTCTCATTTAATTTGATATCATTATCCATGCACCAACTGTTAACATGGTCTAACCCATGTTATAACAACTGTGAGTCTGTGGAAAATTGAATAACAACAGACAATTTGCAGTCATCTTCAGACTTAGATAACCATATGCCAGGAGTGCTTTCGGAAGCGACACCTGTGACTCTAACCACATGGGTTCTGTCAGTCAACCAGTTAGCTATCCATTGCACAACATAAGGATTTATATGCAGGTTTATAAGTCTGTGAATAATGCCTGCATGGGGAACAGGGCAAAGGCCTTGCCCTGGTTCAGATATACTGTGTATACTGTATAACTGATATCCACTGTTTTGATTAGTTTTTCAAAGAAATTTATGAGGTTAAACAGGCAGGACCTTCCTTAAATTGATGAGGGTCCAGACTTAAGAAATGTTCAGTGTCCAAATTAATAAGATCTGTGATAATGCACTCCACAACTTTACATATGAGGCTAATGAGTCTAATGGGTCTATAGCTACCAGGCTCTATGGCTTACATACCTTTCTGGAATGGCATTACAGTGGTTGTTTTCCAGGCTTCAGCAATGTAATCAGTGAAGAAGCTTAGATTAAAGACGTTACATAGGGGCTCAGAAACCCCATCTTTGGCACTGATAATCAGGCAACCTGGTATTACCAGTGCCCATGAATGAGGTGTTCTTATCTGTTGAGAGGGCTGGTAGTACCCATTCCATCATAATTAAAGTGGGTGGCTAGGATTGCGGAATCTGTAGAATAGCTATAAATGTAGGTGGAAGTGGAGTCAAACGTGCACTTAATTTGTCAGCTAGAATATTAGCTATTAAATTTGGGTCAGAGCATGCAGTATTATTGTAAGGCAGCTCCAAACATTGTTGAGTGTTAGTTCTTAACTTCCAGATGAAGTTAAAGAAAGAAATTAAATTGCTTTTGGTTTTAGTGGCTATGTTAAATTCATACTCAGCTTTGAGATTCCTAATGGTTCTCTTAAGCTCTTTAAGTAGGATGAAACCTCTTATAAGCATTAAGCAGTTTCTTTCTCTTGTTATATAATTTATTTATATGTGTATTCCACCAAAGGGCATTGTTTTTAATTTCTCATTATGTTTGGTGTGGACAGGGACTGTCTTATCAATACAGCTACTTAAGTGGGAGTAAAACTCAGATGAATAGGCAGCAGCTTTAGCAACAGGATCCTTCAGAGAAGGAAGAGGATTACATGGAATTTATTTAGGTCATAAAGTAACTGAAGAAGGTTTGCTTTTTGAGAATTCCGTAAGCACAAAGCTATTTACACGGCTTTAATCTTGTGATCAGACCATTTCAACTGTGGATAAATCATATGATATCGACACCTAGTCATGGATAATTGCTAAAATATGCTGCAAAAGGCTGGATTCTCAGCTAACCAGGCACCATCAAAAAACTAGGCCAAATTTCTGACCAGGAATATATTGATATGAACTTCCTGGCCTGACAGCTGGTACAAACTGGATGTGGCATGTTATGTATAACAAATGACAAACCATTCCCCTTTAAAGTAAAGTATGCCTATTGCTAGGTAGATTGCCATCAGGAGCATTCCAGAATCATATTGGTGACACTATAGGAGTGTTTAAGACTGCGGCCTCACAAAATCTATGAAAGTTCCAGGTTGTCATGTGTAGTGAGGACTGGAATTGTAGTAAGTTTCCAGCACTGGCTAAGCACCATGCAGCCAAGGAAGAATTATGTTATACAGCACACATTCCTAAGAGTACTGACGGTGACAATCCTTGCATAACTATAAAGGCTGCGTCCAGTGAAGTTGTTGAATAGTACGAGAACTAAAAGGGCTGGCATTCCCTGAACTGATGACTTCAGTGCAGTGTGGGTTGTATCATTATACAGGTGTCAGTGCAGTATTCTGGGCATGTTCATGATTCCTCTGTGGAGAATGTAGGGTCAGTGAAGCCTGTTTTCAAGTGGACAGTTCCCATACAGTAATCTAGTAGGTGAATACTCATATAAAGGATTTCAAGAACCTGAATTTCTCTTTAATGCACAAAGGCAGTATGTGAAAGTCCACACTTGGCAGTTTCACATAATAGATGAGAGTCGATATCTACTCATGCTGTGGTTCTTGAGGCACATCTGCCATATATATAATGCTGCAGGGGAATCCTGAAAGGGGCACAAGTTAACAAGGATGGTGACCAAGCACATGTCTGCACATGTCTGGAATACTGAAGTCCAGAGTTAGGTGTTCAAATAAATGTGCGTTTGCCCTACAGTGCATGCCCAAACAAGCATCACAGATGGTCACTGCATTTGCCATGATGCACAGTAAGACACTATACAAAATGGTTGCTTTACAGTCCATTGTGTTAGAGATTTACTGCCACAGTTTCAACTAACAGAAGGGGAATTAAAGAAGGCAATAATAATGTTACTGAGGAAGAAGTCTGACAGGAGTAACGTCAGTGCACCGACATATGACATACCATGTATGCCCAGGCACAAGTAACACAGCTATGTCCAGTAAAAAATAACACGTGCCATGGTACGGTGCACATATGCACACAAAACACAGATTAATCTAATGTCCACAGACTGGTTATTGTAATGTGATATCAATGCTGACCAGTGTGTATCTGGAGTACCAGAGGCATTAGACACTGCAGTGATTAAACCATTGCAGGTTATAATGGCTAAACTGTCTACACTGGGACATGTAACAAGCAATGCAGAGGACAAGGATAACAACTCACAGAACAGAAACCAGCATGGTTCACTGGAAGAATGATTATAATTCATGTCCTTTTTTGTGGCTTACCACATCAAGCACAAGGTTTAATTTCAAGAGTTGTCTCAGTTGTTTTGCTGCCTGTGGTGTTTGGTTGTACAGGAATGGATATTTTTGGACTCACTGTAGGTGAAAGGAGCATAACAGTGCATATTTCTGACTCACATCATAGTATTCATGGGATCACCAGGATACCATGTGAACTAGGCATATTGAGCTGACCAACTGTATCTCTCTATCTAACAGAGGATCATTCCACAAAATTCCGCCATTAACAAACTATGTCCTATTTATACTTCTGTAATGGGCAGTCTCAGCACAAAGCAAGGCCTACACAGAATGTGCCATGGGGGAAATTTTTACAAGACATTAAAAAATCCCTAATGCCTGTATTCTGTCATTCTCTGCATGGCCCACAATATTTCCTTATGGGACCTTTTAGTACCATCATGTATAGCTGCAGGTGTGCAAGGTACAGCATGAAAAGGACCATTAGTGTTATCAAGTAAAGGTATGATTTGTCTGACAATGCACCAACATATACTTAGGAAAATCCAGTTCATGGACTGCAGGTAATTCATGGTCTTCATGTGTACTAGTACCCACATCCTGATCCCTTTGGCCAGTCACAAGCTGCTTACCCATAAAGGAAGGGGCATACTGTGCAGTGAATGACTTAAGCACAGAAATGTCCAAATTCATCCCAACTGTATGTACTTGATGAAGAGTCCTACTATGTCACTGTAAAACACAGCACCACAGGACTGGACACAACATTATTGTGACAGTAGAGCCATCATGCGTATTGTATGCCACTGACCATGTCCTTTGTGCTATCAACATAATTTATGACTGGGGATTGTGTCAGCTTTTCTATCTGAACATTGTCCACCATCTCAACAGAGAATCTAGCCTAAAGGTGTGTTGTTTTATTAGCAACTATTTCTAAATGCAAGCAACGTGAATTATGGTTAAGATCATCAAACATGAACTACATTTTTTTTATGCCTGCACTAGTTATAGACAGTGAAGCAATATGAACCTGGCTCATCTGTTTCAGATGTGTACCTCTGAAGGACCCTTTAATAACATGCAAACACACACTGTTCACTCATATTCAGTTTCTATGATATTACAACAAAACAGCTTGCTACAGACATGACCCATGCATGCCACATTCTCCTTACCTCCAGGGTGCTGTACACACACACACTCACACACGCACACACTCTGAAATAGTAATAAATAAATAGAGCAGTCATCTACAGGCACGTATTATGCAGCTGTTAATGCTTCCAAACACTGTAAGTACACATTTGCTTGTTGTGTAGGAATACATATCAGAATACCCTCTCCATAGTATTCTGAATATTAAGTCATGACCACCCAATGATGCCTGGAGTAATTCAGTTTTCCTTAGGGGTGCTGATTGTGCCAGAACATATAATTGGCAGTCTTAATCTACATATGACAGGCTCATTGCTGAAATATAACCCACATCAAAAAGCCTGAAATGCCAGAAAAAGATAGATTCTGAAACTACCCCATAATTGAATGACAGCACAGGTCACCAAAAAGTTTAAAAGTAATTAAAAAATATCAAAATAAGTGATTTTGTAAGGGAGCTTGCCACCCTTGCACCTACATTAACCCCCCAGCTCCTACAATTTATATATGCAAACTCCAAGATTATGCAAACACAAACAAAGGGAAACAGTTGATAAATACAATAAAATGTCTCCTCATCTATGTGCTTGTGTGATATCTAAATTAGCAAATATGTTATGTAATATTACTTTTGAATTATTCAGAATTGCTATTGCCAGCAATTCTTGATAAAGAGAGTTGTGATGTCCCACCACTGGCAACAGTAGTCAAGGAGCCTCAATCCTCACCCTGGCAACCGTGGGGGATGTACACACTGGGAGGATGACAAGTACACACACAGTAAAGTGCAATTTCCCTTAAGAGCACACAGAGACCACAGTCATTCTGGGGCTGGTTTCTCCCTCTTTCTCCAGATGCCTAATAAGACTCCCCACTGCCACAGCTATAGGGTTGAGATCTCAGTTGAGTGGCAACGCCAAGACCTCCAGCACCCACTTTGTCTAACCAGTGCTTTGTTTCCCTGGCCAAGTAGCTGACACACACACACACACACACACACACTTTGAGATTTGATTTATACACACATACACACACACACACCTGGGAAAGGCTGGCACAGTTTTTCTAGCTATGCCCCATTCTGCCCAGACTATAAGGTAGTTTTGACTGCCACCAGCCACTCCTTATCAGCTACTTTAAGGCCCTCAACAAAGGATGTTGAATCTTACTATGTAATGTTACTATTAATCCAAATGGTAGTTTGACCAAGAGCAAGAGTATTACCAGTGGCCCACACAGTGTCACCAAATAAATATGCAAGTACTCTCAGAACATAAATATGTCTCTACACAGATCAGCCACAATGACAGGTTTAAATACATTTAATAATAAATAATTAAAGAACAAGAAAATACTCAGTAAATAAATACAGTTATAATCAGAGTTTAAAATTACAGGAAATATTTAAAACAACATTGCAGGGCAGTCTCAAATAAATAAAGAAAACATCTAAGCTATACTTCAATATATTCCTGTCCGAATCTAATAGAAATGACTATATCCTAGTTAACTTACTTCCAGAACATGGCAAGTGTGGTGAATGAGTTCTACAGCTGATGTTGTCAGGGCAAAAACAAATGCAGAATGTCCTGTCTCTCTCTCTCTCTCTCTCTCTCTCAGAGACTTCTTAAATTAATATTCCAAATATTACTGCTGGGTTAGCTTTCAGGATGACATCACTTTTTGTCATTTGACCTTACTTCCCAAACTAAACCCCCATTGCTAGAAGCTGCCAGCATTTAGCATCCCCCTGTGAAAATACATAGCCTTAAGATGCTTGTAGCTGCTGGAAGACATAAAACAAAATACTTACAAAGCAATGCAGAAGGCACTCTAGTTTTAGACATCCTGTCTTCTTGCTGCATTGAAACCATGTTTTATGGCCCAGTTATAAAATAATTTAATTTCAACTATTTTTCTGAAGTTTTGCAAGTTAATCCTTTATGTTCCAGTTTCCACCATTAAGATATATACATTTACACATTTACCATAGTTTATGTACATTTCTGTTATCTTCCATTAGGGTACACTGTAGACACATCTCTAAGCTGAGTACTCTACAAAAAAATCTCTTCAGCACACAAGTCTGTACAAACCATCTTATATGACATGCATTCTAATACAGTTGTAATACAAGCAATTGCATCATGCTGATATTCACAAATGACACACAACCACTTACAAAATTCCAAATAGGTGGGCTAGCAGTATCTCCTTCTTATAGGTTCATGGGTGTTTACTAGGCTAACGGCCACAAGGGCCTTTTTAAGCCTAGCCATGTATCCCAAATCTCTGGCAAGTTCTGATACCCTTGATAAGTGTAAGAATGGGTCTGGGAGATGAACCATTTACAGGTTACCTGTGTCCATTAGAGACATAGGTGCCAAATTAGGGATGAATTTCCAGTTTCCCATCCAGTTGTCCAAGTTACACTTGAACTGGGTTAGAGAGGAACTCTGCTTCACATGGATGGGGAGCCTGTTCCATTGACAGGGTAGTCTCTGGGATATATACCTATATCTCCAGCAGGTCCTATTTATATCACAAGCAAGGTTTAAATCTTTAGAATGGGTAATTCTGTTGCTGTTTGTTTTGTGGATATGCAGGAGGTCCATCAGAGTGGGATCTGACAATGCCATGTACGCCAGGCTTAGATCTCCCCTCAAGACCTGTAGGAGACAGAATACAGGGACAGGGCCTTGAGGTGGTCTGCATAGGACATTTTGCTTATGCCCTGTATTCTTTTAGTGAGGAACCTCTATGGACATTCCAACTGTTGGATATGCCTGCTTAGGTACATACCAAAAGGGGCATTGTACTCAATGATAGGTCTGATGAATGCCAAATACATTGGAACAATAACTTTCTTGGACTTAGATGCCATACCTTTGCTTATAAGTTGCACAACATAGAATGATTTCCTCACCACTGTAGACATGTGATGGTCAAAGGCTAGATTGCTATTTATGTGTGTCCCTAAGTCCCTGACTACTTGGTCAACTCTATGGGGTGTCTTGTCAATAGTACAGTTATCAAGAATGGATGACTTCCCAAAGGACACTATTATACATTTCTTGGCATTTAGTTTTAGTCCATGGCTCTGACACCAGTTGTTTGTCTGTGTCAGCCCCTCCTGGATAGCATTTGTGTCAGTGTGAGATTCAATGACAGCTCCAAATTTGCAATCATGTGCAAATTTAGTCAGCCAGAGATCACTGACATTGGCCTTGACTTCTGAGAAGTAAATGTCAAAAAAGAGCATTCCAAGGACTGACCCTGAGGGACTCCACTTGTGACTGGCCTCATTGTAGAGGCCAGTCACACTTCTATATAAATCATATTAATATTCACAAATAACATATATTTATTTACAAAATTCCAGCTAGCTGGGCTGGCAGTATTTCCATTTGTCACACACCTCCCCCCGAAGACTCAAGCTAGTTTTTCAACGGAACCTTGAGAAATGTTGCTTGAGAGGGTTGGGCCTATCTGGAAATACCTTACCCCATTCCCTATCTTGACATTTCAGCTGCCTTGGCATTGCTGACCCCAGTACAGTGCTGCACTGTCCCATAATATGCCAGCAACCCTAGGGTCCACCATATTCATTTAGGATTTGGCTGTCTGGCTCCCTGTAGCCATAGATCACCCTCAGAAACCTCCTGCCTTGTACTGCAAATACTTATCACCAGGGCCTCCCTATCATGGTAAGGTTTGATTATGTTAATGTGGGACAGCTTGTACCCCTGCTCCTGTGTTCAGTTTACCCTGTAGGTAATATCACTGACTATCCTTACTTTGAAGGGTCCATCCTAAGCTGCCTGCAGCTTGTTGTGTCTGACAGGAATGAGAACCATTACCTGCTGCCCCACAGCATACTCTCTAGCTCAAGCATTCCTGTCAAACCAGACCTTTTTCTGCTGTTGGGCTTCTGCCAGGTTCTCTTGGTCCAAGCCCATGTATTCCCTGAGTCTTGTCCTGAGGTTTAGGACATATGCTCCATCAGACTCCTTGTGGGATTCAGACTCACCCTCCCTCTCATCTTGAAACAAATATAGAGGTCCCCTCACCCAATGCCCATACAGCAACTCAATGGGTGAAAAACCTGTGGATTCATGGGGCACCTCTCTGTAAGCAAACAACAGATGGGGCAAATGTTTGTCCTGCTTCTTCTTAAACTGGTCTGCAAATGCCCATAGCATGGTCTTTAGTGTAGAGTTTAACCTCTCAACAAGGCCATTAGTCTGGGGGTGGCAGGAAGTGGTCTTTAGGTCCTTCACCCCACAGTACTTCCATAGACAAGCCAGCAGGTCTGATATGAAATTGGCACCTCTGGCAGTGAGTATTTCTTTTGTGAAACCTAGCCTGCTGAAAACTCTAACAAAGCATTTGCCACCTTTTCTGCCTCAATGGAGGACAATGCCACTGCCTAAGGGTATCTGGTAGCATAATCTACTACCACTAGGATATACTTCTTCCCTGTACAACTTGGGGTATTCAAAAGCCCCACAATGTCCATAGCTACCCTCTGAAATGGCTCCTCAGTTACAGTCAAAGGCATCAAAGGACCTTTCACGTTGTCCCCTGCCTGCCTGCCTACTTTCTGGCACTTCTCACAGGTCTTGTAGTACCCTGTTACATCTCTGGAAATCCCAGGCCAAAAAAAGTTCTGCATAATATGTCTCTTTGTACACTTTATGCCCATATGAGCTGCAAAGGGAATATCATGGGCTATGGCTAGAAGTGCCAGATGGTAGGCTCTGGGCACTAACAACTACTGTATTCTCTCACCCTCTAACCCTCCCTCAGGGGTCCACTCTCTATACAGTAACTCTTTGTCCCAGTATACAGATTCCCCCTTCCATTGAAAATCAGGTGCCTCACTAGCTACCTCCCTCAGCCCTTCTAATGTAGGGTCTGAGAGCTGAACCTGTCTCATCTGTCTTTGTAACCCTTCCCAGCTCTCCTTCCACAGGAAGTCTGGTATTCTCTGATAATGGTGCCTCACTGTCAGCCTGGGTACTCCTACTCACCTCTGCTCTTGCAGTCACTCTGTCCAACAGAACATCACTATCCACCACCAACTCTGGTTCACCTTCAGTCTCACTGCCACAGGGTAGCTCCCTCCCTGAAGTAACCACCACACCAGTTCTAGCTTCAAGTCTACAGTCTGTCTGGGTCTCCCCCAGGCTACCAGACCCGCATGCTTGTCTGCAAGCCTGACTGCATGTCACTGCATGGACATAAGATACTGCATTATCAAAATCATTCCCTATCAGGACATCTGCAGGGATATCCTCAAACACACCTACTTACTGGCTTCCATTTCCACCCTCCCAATCAAGGTGGACCCTAGCCAAAAGTATTTGGAATGGGGTCCCTCCTAAAGCTCTGACTGGAATAGACTGCCCAAGCAAGTAGTGCTCCTTTTTAACAATTGCAGGCTTCACAATGGTTAGGTCAGAGTCTGTGTCTCTCTTAGCAGTGGCCTTTTTCTCATGTACTAAGATAGGATATAACCTCCTGTGGTAGTTTGGTACCCTTGTTGTCTCCAGACAACTTACTGCTGACATTTTGTCATTCCCAGTTACTGACTCTCCCACCTTTTGTTCCCTGCCTTGCCTCTGTGGACATCTATATACTACATTGCTCCACTGGTTGCATTTAAAACATTTAACCTTTGGTTCAGGACATGTACCTGGACTAGTCACTTGCCCTGCTACTGGTGGACTCTGTAGGGGCAGTTTAGGCTGCCCACCATGTGTTCACTTAGATCCATGAGCAGCACTGGGTATCCCTTTCCTGTGCAGTGATGCCTTGCCTGCTAGGTATAGGTCTTCATTATTCGCTAACTCATCTGCAGTATTGCACTGGATATCTGCTAATCAGATTCTCATGTCCTCTGGCAAAGAGGTAAGGGCTTGTTCCCTCACAAAAAGGTCTGCCAGCCCTTCAAAAGTGGTGACATGACACCTACTCACCCACCTATGACAATAAGTGCTTAACTCAGCAATATATTCACACACACTTTCATCTGCCTTGCGTCTATGCTCACAAAACCTTTTCCTATAAGCTTCAGGTATTAACCTAAAACACTCTACCAGATAATTTTAACAGTATTATAATTTATGCAATCAGTATCAGGCAATTTAGAAATAGCAGTTACAGCTTTACCATGGAGTAAGGAGGTCAGGAGCCGTACCCAGAGCCCTTGGTCAACATTATACTGTTTACATACCCTCTCAAACATATGAATGAAACTATCAAAATTATCGCCGTCTGTAAATTGTGGAAGAAATTTACTGACCTTTGTTGCTTCTGGGGTTTGGTTACTCCCTTTCCCAATACCTGCATGATCCTGATGAGGATTCAGCATCTCCTTCTCATGTTGCCACTGACTCTCATTCTTCTCAGCTTCCAGATGTCACAGTTTCTCATTTTCCTCAGCCTCCAGATGTCTCAGTCTCTCTGTTGCTTTTAGTTCCAAATGCTTGGCCTCTAGTTCAAGTCTCTTTAACTCCAGTCAGATTTTTAAGTCCTCTGTGGAAAGGTTGAACAGTCCATTTTCTGAGAGTTGTACATCTCCAAGGCAAGCCTGTTGTCCTCCAGGTTGCTGGTCTGTGATACAGCTGTGCCCAAGGCTGCAATCATTTCTGCTTTAGTCAGGTTGGCATACACCAGTCCTTTGGCCTGGCACATCTCAGCTAACTGGCTCCTTGTCAGCTTGTCATACTCCTCTGCTGACATTCTTGCCTGTTCTCCCTGACTAACTAAGCTAGCAAAAAATAAATAAAGCTATTGTGATATGAAACTCTGAATGTTCACTGTGTGGCTGGTTGAGAGTACAAACATCTTCCTTAGTGACCACTGTTTATTTTATTTTATTTATTATTTCTTTTACATTTGTTTACCAGGATAGTCAGACTGCATACATGTCCATTTTCAGCAGAGGCCCGGGGAAAAGCTCCAAATAAACAAACTTACATATATTACACAAGAAGTTAGATAACATTAGAAAATATAAAACACAGTGATTATGTACAATGGTTTAGTAGTGTTCCATAGTAGGGACTTACAATTCTCATGGACAGACACAATTAAAAGCAAGAGATATCAGATTGGATATAGAGCTTGGTGATGTAGTTGCATGTTATGATATTTACAGATTATTCTTTCAGTTTATAACTTAATCAGGGTTGGTACATGGGCAAAGCCAGTTCACTTTGAGATACTGTTTCAGGTTTTTTTTTAAGAGACTTTTGGAGGATTGTAGGGTTATATAGTTTGGCAACGAATTCCAGGTTTTGACAACAAAGTTGGCAAACAGGGATTCACCAGCAGAGTTATTAGCTTTGTGGGTTTGGACCAGTAGTTTGTTGGCTGACCGTAGGGATCTCAGGTTTCTATATGGCTTAATAATATTTATAAGTGAGGGGGTATCCTCAGGGTGGTGCAGAATTTTGTGCGCTATTAAGAGCTGATTGAATTAAATTAAGCTGGGCAGTTCTAGCCACTGTAGTTGTTTCAGGTTTTGGCAGTGGTGGGTACTATAGATGGAGCCAATGACGAATCTGGCAATATGGTTGTAGCTATGGGACAGCTTACCTAGTTCAGATTTGTTGAGGTTTGAGAGTACAGGTGAGGCATATAAAAGAGTAGAGAGTAGGTGTGACTGGGCGATTGCAGTCCTAGCCAGTGGGGTTAAAAATGTCTTCTTTCTATACAGTGATCCAATCTTCTTATTGATGGTCTGTATGGTTTTGTTGACCTGTAGGTCAAATTTGAGATTATTGTCTATGATAACCCCTAGAAGTTTGGTGTGTTGATCTGGAGAGATAGTGGTACCATTGTTAGACTTGACAGAAAATGAAAGTGTGGCAGATCTACATAGTGGGGGTGAAGAGTAGAAGTTTAGTTTTATTGGGGTTCAGCAGTAGGTACTGGTTGGCGAGCCAGTTCTCAATAGTGTTAAATGTATTTTGGGTTAGGATTTGCAGTTTGGATGGGGAGGTGGCTGAGCAGATCAGAGTGGAATCATCTGCATATTGAATACAGGTAGCTTTAGGGATAGCAGTGTGAAAGTTGTTGATAAAAATAGAGAAGAGTAGTGGGCCTAGTATGGAGCCTTGAGGAACACCAAGTGTGAGAGGTAGCTGGCTGGAGATTTTGCCCTGCCATAGTTGTCTACAAGTCAGGTAGGACTGGAACCACTGGATTGCTTGCTTATTGAGGGAAATAGATTTTAGAGAAAGAATGAGAAGTTCATGGTCAACCATGTCAAAGGCTTTTGATAGGTCAAGAAAGAGGGCGGAGGACAGCCTATTGTCATTCCTGTTTTGGTTTATGGCAGTAGTAAAGGAAAGGAGGGCTGAGGTGGTGCTGTGGTATGGCCTGAAACCATGCTGGGAGTTGGATAGTAAGTTATTCTGTGTAAGGTATTGCATTAGTTGTTTGTGTGCACATTTCTCCATTATTTTGGCTAGTGGGGAAAGAATGGCAATGGGTCTATAGTTGGATATGTCTGTAGAACTACCACCTTTATGGAGTGCGATGATGTGGGATATTTTCCAGATGGAGGGGATAGCACTTTCAGATAAGGTTCTGTTTATATGGATAGATATGGGATATGCAATGGCAACTGCAGCTATTTGTATGTACTCTGCAGGGAGGAGGTCAGCAGCGGGGGGTGGTAGGTTTTAGTTTTTTTATAAGTGTTTTGATAAAACTAGTGGATATCAGTTGAGTTGGAAGCTAAATTGGGGGTGATTAGTGGGTAGATTAGGGGTGTGGTTTAAGTTTGTGGGGGTTAGTTGATTTGCTAGGGATTGAATTGTTTCAGTGAAAATGTTATTATAACTGCCAGCTATGGTCTCTGGGGAACTATGGGTGTGGTTAGACGGGGTATGGATGGTAGAATGACCTGGATGAAGTAGTTGATTTAAGCCTGCCAAGAACTTTTGAGGGTTGTTTTGGTGTTTTTGTAGGAGATTTTGGTAGAAGCTTTTTTATCTAGTAAAATAGATTTTTTTGTATCATTCCTGAGTTGATGATATTTTAGATGGTTAAGTGGGGCTTTAGTTGCTCTCCAGCTGGCAAAGGCTCTGTTTCTAATTTTGATTTTAGATTTGGTATCTTTTGTGAGCCATGGTGCTGTGTTTGATCTAGATTTTAATTGTACGTGCTGGAGCATGGGAATCAAGAATACTTAGGAATTTAGTGTTAAAGTGAGCTATAGCCTCTTCTAATGGTAGATTTTTTTAGTTTTGACCAGTCAACTGCTTTTAGTTCATTTAGGAATATTGCAGTGCCAAAGTTTTTCCTGTTTCTAAGTGTTTTATATTTGGTCTGGTGAGGGTTTCCTGCCTTATGTTTGATGATATAGGTTAGTAAATGGTCACTAAGGTCATCAGGGAGAGTGCCAGCTGTGTACTTCTGGTGTTGGTTATTAACTAGAATCCAGTCTAGGTTACTTTCCCTGTTGGTCGGTTTGTTTATCCTAGTGGGAGAGGTTATGGTCTGTTTAAACCCAGATAAGTTAATAGGGGTTCGGGTGGTTCGGAAGAGCAGGGGTGCCAATCAGTATTGAAGTCACTAAGAGCTATGGTTTCTTGGGGATAGGTAGTGGATAACCAGTATATGGTATCCTCTAGGGTATTTAAGTTGTTGCCTGGTGGAATGTAAGCACAGACAATGTTCAAGCATTTGTTCTGGTTAATCTGTAGTTTGGTTATGAGGAGTTCTGCATTATTGAATTGGGGTGGTTAAATGGTGTCTCTATTAACAGTTAGAGTATTTTGTAAAGGGCTGCTATCCCACCTCCTATCCTTGTAGTACAGTCTAATTGGTGAATATTATATCCTGGAGGTAGTATCTAATTATCAGTAGTACTAGGTTTTAGCCAGGTTTCCGTAAGACACATAATGTCTGGGGAGTGGGTTGCTAGGAGAGTGTGTAGGTTGGGAATCTTATTGTTAATACTTCTAATATTTAGGTGAAATGTTAGGAGGGAACTAGTGGGAGTAGAAAGGGGTAGCTTGACTGTGGGGGTTGTGGTAGGGGAGTGAAGGTTATTGGGTGTGGGTGGCCCAGGTTTAGGATGGATGTCCCCATGTGTTATAAGTTTATAGTGGCAGGATACTCTAAGCTTTAGGAGTTTGTTTATAAGTTTTATATAGTCTTTGTCTTTAGGATTGTATTTTGTGGCTTTACAGGAGTGATATTTTGTTGAGGGTGGTAGATTTGATGTGCTGGGGATGGTAAAGTGTTTGGTGTTATGTGTGAAGTCGTGGGTGGCTGTTTGACCATTTGGGTAGTGAATACCACAATCAAGTTTTTGTTCATAGGCAGTAAGATGGTAAAATAGAAATAGTATAGGCAATAGGGCAATTAGTATTTTTTTACTTGTTTGCATTTTGTTGGGGGGCGGGTCAATTTTGATGGTTGAGTGTGCTAACAGGGTATGGAAGCATGGAAGAGAAGGAAATGGGTTAAGGGGGAGGGCTGTTCAGTGATGTATGAGGTGCTGATTGGTACTTAGCATGAGGGGAGTGGCAAAATTGAGTTTAAATGTAGCACTAGTGAGGGTGGATGGGAATTGGGGGCAGGGAGAGGAGCGGAGCGAGCCTGAGCGCAGCAAGGGCAAGCGGAGCGGGGCTAACACTGACTCCAAGTATTTCCTTAGGCTTTTGGTATGTATGGTTGTATGTTTGGCTGTATTTTTAATATGTTTTTTGCACCAATGTATAGACTATGTTTAAGCTGTATTTTATACACTTGTAGGTTAATTTTATAGCTGCAGGGTATAATTTTCAGGGCTATGTGAGGGAGAGTAGAGTGAAATTACTGTGTTCAGGGTATTATTTTAGGTGTAAGAAAGAAGATACTGGGGGTAAACTAGCTAATGTTAACAGTATGGAGGGAACCAAATTACTGTAGGAGACAGCCTAAAAGGTGCCTTTAGACCCAGGTCAGCATTATACAGTACTTGCTTTAAATTCTAATCTATGTTCTGTTTTTATACACAGACAGCAACAGTAAGAGGCTTGTTTCTTGCTTTTGCACTTCCTTTAAATTCTAATCAATGTTCTGTTTTTAAACACAGACAGCAACTTTAACAGTACAATTTGGTGGAACTTTTTAGCATTAGGAGCCTTATTTAAGGGCTGGGAAGTTTGGTGCTGTTGTCCCAGTACGGCTGAATTAAACAGTTTAAGCAGAAAGACTTTAGAAAAAGTAGTGACCTTAGTTAACTTTGTTATTGAGGGTAGACCAGTGTGGCTGTCTATTTTATTTTTATTTTTAAAAAATTCCCAATTGGATGTAGACCTTCTAACTGTGTGTTTACAGGCTACAGGAGTTAAATATCCACACCACTGAATCCTAATATGTTGATATCCCACCACTGCCAACCAATTAATATGTGACACCCCACCGCTGGCAACAGTAATCAAGGAGCCTCAATCCTCACCACTGGCAACAGTGGGGGACGTACACACTGGGAGGATAACAAGTACACACACAGTAAAGTGTAATTTCCCTTAACAGCACACAGAGACCACAGTCAGTCTAAGGCTGGTTTCTCCCCTTTCTCCAGATCCCCAATAAAACACCCTACTGTCACAGCTATAGAGTTGAGATCTCAGCTGAGTGGCCAAGCCAAGACTTCCAGCACCGTCTCTGTCCAACCAAGGTTTCATGTCCCTGCCCAAGTAGCTAACACACACACTCTTTGAGATTTGATTTATACACACATACACACACACCTGCAAAAGACTGGCACAGGTTTACTAGCTATGCCCCCTTCCGCCCAGACTATAAGGTAGTTTTGACTGACACCAGGCACTCCTTATCAGCTACTTTAAGTCCCTTAACAAAGGGTGTCCAATCTTACTGTGTAGTATTAATATTAACACAAAGCCTATTAGGAGTGGTCCACACAGTGTCACCAAATAAATATGCAAATACTCTCAAAACTTAAATATCTTTACACAGATCAGCCACAATGAAAGGTTTAAATACATTAAATAATAAATAATAAAAAAAGACAATACTAAATATATTTTTACAGTGACATCAGAGTTCAAAATCACAGGAAATATTTAAAATAACATTGCAGTACAGGCTCACACAAATAAAGAAACACAAAATCTAAACAAAGCTTCGCAATATTCCTGACTTCATCTAAGAGATTTATACTATTCCCTAGTAACTTACTATTAGAGCAAGGCAGATATGGCAAATGATTCTTCTTGTTGTCAGGTTCAAGACAAAATGCAGAATGTTCTGTCTCACTAAGAGACTTCTCAAAATAATATCTAAAACATTATTGCTGGGATAGCTTGCAGAATGATATAATTTCTGGTCATCTGACTTCTAGTTCCCAGGCCAAAGTCCTAATAATTGAAGCTGGCGGTATTTAGCATCTACCTGCAAAAATACTCATACAAGGGCTTTTGCTCAGATTTTTGGCAACTGCTGGAAGTCATAAAACAATTGCATTACTTCATGCTAACAAAGTAGCAATTAGTTCACCCCGAAGACAATATAAAAAACTTTCTAGTACAGCCTTTGTGTCTCTAGCTGCATTGAAGCCTGTCAGATACTCTCTTTTATGGCCAAGCCTATAAAGTAATTTAATTACAGATATTTTTCTAAAGTTTGCTGGACTTAGGTAAACTTCCTGTATTTAAGTTTCCACTCTTAAAATATATACATTTAAACAGTTACAATACAAATACCTTTTCAACACAAACATCTGTACAGAGCAGTTTGATATACACATGACATACAGTTCTAATACATTTGTAACAAGCATCTTATATAAATTAGTTCGATATTCACAAATGACATATAATTATTTATAAAATTCCAGCTAGCTGTGCTGGTAGTACCTCCTTTTGTCACAATAACAAAGGCATTTTGAAATCAAAGGTAATACACCTACATTTGCATACAAGAATTTGATTAGTATGACATTTATAATATCTAAAAATTTTGGCCAGGATTCAGAAAACTTATTGCTGCCAACACTATATGGCCAATACCATAATGACCAGTAGCAAGACAGAAATAATCTGCATTAGCACCCCTCTAAATTGGAAACAAAGCAGTTAGACCTAATCACTCTAGTGTTTCCCCAACCATCCTATTCAACACTGCTGCACAGGGACCACATATATTGACACCTATGCATACTCCCACACCCACATGAGACATTCACACACACACACAGATGGCTGCATGTGTACACACATATATACATACACATACACATGCACATAAACACACACAGAGACACACACACACACACAAACACACACACACACACACACACACACACACACACACACACACACACACACACACACACACACACGTCTTTTCAGTACTTACCTTCTTGGCACTATGAGCCCTGATTCTTCCTTTGAAATGAATGAGTAAACACTGTATACTCTTTCTGCTTTGCTCCTCCAACAGCATGGTAGAGCTATTCTCTGAATTACTGTACCACACCATTCAGATGCTAGGATAAATTCTAGGGAAAGCACAAAGGTAACTAACATGAGCTGTGTCCTTGAACTGCTACATTTATATGTGGCTTTGTCAGTGAGGCTGCTATCCATGCTATAGGTCCATGCCTTTATGTCGCTGTAGTAGTATAGTAGTTTGAATCACGTAAGACATTCTGTCATGAAAACAATAGTAGACTTGACTTCCATTTTCTGTACCTTCTGCCTGTAGCTGGGGAGGCTCACACATAGTGCCATCCCAAGTAAAACCAAGACTCATGCCTCTAAAAACAGAAGACCAGTCTGGTGGACCCCTGCCATAAATAAGCTATACAACAGAAGGAGAAAACTATTGCATGAGAGGGCAAAATCCCAAAAAGCAAGGGCATCTCTGATCAGTACTAGTAAGAAACTTCGATCCCTCATAAAATCATCTAAAGCCAACTTTGAAAAGAGAATTGCCAAAGACTCTAAGGACAATCACAAGGCATTCTTTAGCTATGTCAAGAATCTGGGAGGCAACTCTCAGATATGCTCTGAGCTGGGGCAAAATGGCACAAAATTCACTGAACCCACAGACATAGCCGACATCCTGGCGGACAGGTTCAGTGCAAACTTTACCCCCCCCCCTTCCCCACCAAAAGAGCCGATGTCTATCCCAGAAGAATGCAATGCCCCGGACATCACAGACACACAGGTGAAAGCAGCTCTCGCCAAAGTAAAAAACATGGCATCAATGGGACTGGATGGCATCCCGGGCTGTGTATTACACAAACTCCAAAATGAACTAAACCCACACATAAATTCACTGTTCCAACTCAGCCTCACCACAGGTTATGTACCCAAAGAATGGTGTACAGCAACAGTGATCCCACTCCACAAAGGTGGCACCACAACGGATCCAGGGAACTATCGCCCTATAAGCTTGACCAGCCTGGTCTGCAAAGCTATGGAGCGCATCATTATGGATCTCATAAACAAAGACATTGGGAACCTCCAAACACTGGACCCTACCCAATTCAGCTTCGTTAAAAGCAGATCTTGTCTCTTAAACCTGGTTGACTTCCTCACGATAGTAACCAAAGCTATTGAGGAGGGAAAGGTGGTCCACACAGCCTATCTGGACCTAGCAAAGGCCTTCAACACAATACCCCACTCTGGTATTATAAATAAGCTTACCAGCCTAAATATTAACCCATATGTCACTAGATGGGTCACAAACTGGCTCAAAGATAGAATTCACATGGTCAGAGTCGCGGGTGCCATATCCGACTCTAAGCCAGTTACAAGTGGTGTCCCACAGGGCTCAGTCATGGGACCCCTCTTGTTCAGTATATACTTCTCTGAGGTACAGGCAAACATAGGATGACTATGGCTTACCAAGTTCGCAGATGACTGCAAACTGGGAGCCATAATCGACTCACTGGCTGACACAAGCATCCTCCAGAAGGGCCTTATGGAGACAGATACCTGGTGTCAGAACCATGGCCTCAAGCTAAATGCCAAAAAGTTCATAGTCATCCTGTTTGAGAAAAACAAAGTGCCCACAAACTGCAACATAAGAGGGAGTCTACTAAGTACGGAAGAGGTAATTAGAGACCTGGGGACCCAAATAGATAGTAACCTCACCGTTGACAATCACATTTCCAAAGTGGTTAGAAAAGCCCACCTAATCACGAAAGGGTTCACATCTAGATCTAGAGAGGTCATCGTGCCCCTCTACTCACCACTGATTAGGCCCATAATTGAGTACAATGCCCACATTTGGGATGTACCTTACTTGACACCAGCAACAGCTAGAGAGACCTCAGAAATACCTATGCAGCACAACTTAAGAAACTCCAGCTCTACTCTGTTGCCTACCGCCTACTCAGAGGCGATCTCTGCCTGATATACAAGGCCATGTCTAACCCAGAATTGTTAGACATGCTCCTTCTCAAGAAAAACAAATCCATTAGCGCTACACGCTCCAGGGATTTTAACCTTAGCACAACAATAAACAGGACATGCTGGAGGGATAGATTCATATCCCAAAGGCTTCCATCGCTCTGGAATAGAATCCCAGTCCATGTTAGACAGAGCCCCTCGCTGATCCTCTTCAAGAGAAATCTTGATGAGTGGATGAGAAATCGTAAATTTACTCCTGGAATCACTTCCTTGGCCCTGCTGGACAGAGGCTCAGGAATCTAGCCTAAAAGGGTGGCGAAAGCCAACACATTCTAGCTAGGCTTGTAAATGCCCTAGGGCAGATAGCCTAGTACATACCTATGATAATAAGGAACCTTTTTAAGGATGTACCACAAGGGGTGTGGTGTTCATGGGACATATGTTGAGGTGTGGCTAAAAGGTAAATATGGTGGGGGTCTTTGTGTAGCAACAACTGATAACCAAATGCATAGAAGGGAACTGTGGCCACAGGTATGCGTACCCACACCATACTATCCACACGCACTGACTGATGTTTCACTCACTGATGTTGAGGTACTGGCATGGCCACAAAAGGAAGGCAACATCTTAAAATATTCACTAGCCAAATGAATGACATTCTACTGCAGGCCATCCACACACACATGCAATGTGGTTTCTCAGTAAAGATGCTGAAAAAATTATTGTCAGGATCAGATTATACAGAGACAGGTGCAAGATATGAATGATGTGAGTAGCCATAATAGGACTCCAGCTTAGGGGTGATAAAGGGTTGCTGATATGTTATTCCATGAAAAGAACAAGGCACAGTACACTGCAAGAAACAGGTCTACTACAAGAGGTGGACCACAAGCAATGTAGTGGTTCATTGAGGCTGAACAGATTTTGGTTTCACTCACCAGGCAGGGGGATATGCCTCTTATACACAGGGATCACTTGAATGTGAGATCTGGGCTGGCAGTAACCACTGTGTCAAATAGAGGAAACACCAGGTTAGTTATGTCCATTACTATGAGTACAATACACTTCTCTGCATGCTTGAAGGGAATGACTGATCATGTTTCACCTCCATATCTGCCCTTACTGCACAATAAGTATGTTTTTCAACTTATACTGTACCTACATATTCACAAGTATTAATAGGCATGCCACAATGAGTTAAACAGGTGTGTGTGTTTGTTGACAATGGTGTCAAGTGTATTCATGCTTTCACAAGCTCCACTTATGGTGGGTCCAGCACAACAGGGCAACATAGGCCTGACATCAGTAGGACGTCTGTGGGCCATGATAATGACAGCATGTAAGTGGTCCAGTCCTATCATACAGTGTCAATGTCTGCAGCACTAGAGCTGGAAGAATCACCAACATCTACCATCACAAAAAGCCCTGTAGAGTTTCAGGCTGAGGAGTATGACTGGTATCATGCATCTAGGAATCCCCTCACAGGTTCAACAGGTATCCCAGTCCACTCAGTATTTAATGTGCACACTGCTTCTAAGGTGCTCATACTCTCTATAATGGAGGGATGCATAGGTAGGTTGCAGGGCTATATGACTACATTAATAACCAAACCATACCTCAGTAATGGCTTAACTCCGATTGAGAACCCCACGCAAATAATTCAAACTTATTCTTCTGAAGAAGTCTTAAAAAAATGAAAATGCTCAATAAATAAGTTTGAATTATTTGAGTGATGTTCTTAATTGGAGTTAAGCCATTACTGAGGTACTGTTTGGGTATTAGTGCTCTTGCCCCTCGGTTCCTGCAATATTTGGTTGACATATGGCTAAATTACCCAGCATCATACCTCTAAACCTTTTAGAGCAAGAAATCTGAACAAAGCCATAAATAATGAGGGATCAAAGGCCTAAAAATAGGGACAGTTTTTAAATATTGCTCTTACAGACCGAAAATTGATAGAATAACAGGTTTTGCATTAGCATGAATTTTCTAAAGGGTAGGAAATCCAAAATTCAACTATCTATCAATGTTTTCTGACTTCAGTCCTCAACGATTTGCCAATAATTTGCCAGAAAACCAAAATTTTATGAGGAACAGACTACAAATATGAATCCAAAATCTGGACAGTTGAGAGGTATGCTAACATTAATCCATAGATGGCAGGGTTAGGGATCAAGGCACAAACAGATGGGCAATAATGAGTGTGGTTCTGGGGTGATGTGCACTCACTGTAGAGGGACATGCAGTATAGGGAAAGGGAATACACAGTGCTGTTGGGGACAGTGCTGCCAAATTTTACCTTCATACCAACCTCTCTCAGACATACTGCAACCACCTTCTAATCTGGGTCCAGAGGCCATGCAGTGTAATCCATAGGAGGGTCCAAATGTGAGCTGGCTAGGCACAGCCTATCTCAACTGAAACTACACAGAACATTCCTGATACAGCATTGGTGTTACCTGTTGTCATACAACCAGTCACATCTGGCCACGGTTATTCTTCAAATCATTGTCACGAACAATCTTACAGGTCAACACCCGAGAGGCCTCCCCAGGCTGCTCACAAAATGTCTTGTAATCCCTTACCTTCCCCATTACATGTAGCCACCCAGTCTGCCACCCTTATTCATGGACATTGTCCAATTCATAGAAAATAATGCTTATCAGGCTCAGAATGTCAGTCATCCTGTCAGGGTGCACTTGCATGGTTCCATCAATCTATGCATTTCCTGCCAGGGACCACATCAAGCCCCCAAGAATGCAAGTCAACACAGTGGACATCACCAATGGTCACACTGTGGCAGCTTCACTTCATCATTGGTGGGTGTAAACTCTGACTCTGTATAACCATCTAGAATTATGGCTATGATATACACATTCCCCTGATTCAAGTCCACATTTTAGTGTCGCAGTCACCTGCCACTGTGCACCCCCCAACCTGTGAAAATGATGATGACGACGACTGTGTCCTGCCCATTCTCTTACCTGTTTGGGTATGGTGATGTCTTATATGCAGTATGGCACATTTGCACATTACTCTGCATAGTCTGGTTGTGATACTTACTGCTTTGTTTTATTTTGTGTTGTCTGTTGTGGCCCATATTTGTGGACTAGATGCCACTTCTATGGCAGTGCTGCAATAGACTGCACCCACCTCAGCCTCGGCTGCAATAGTGCTGCTTCATGCTTTCCCCTGACACTACACACTGTCCTTCTGCTGTAGCTATGACTGGTATTGAAGACTCTGAAAGGATGTTCACCTGCTGTACAACTATGTGCACAATGCCAGTTTGTATAGCATAACACACACAACAAACATCGTGTTGCAGATTTCTGCACAGTACTATAGTAGCCCTCCTCTGGTGTCTAGATGTTGTAAGCATCACTGTAGTAGTCCAAAAATACATTCCAGTATATTCCATGTTTCTACATGAATGCATTACAATCCACTTACTGCACAGTCTAGGGGTGCTCTTGGTGGTTATCAATCAGGACTTTAGGACATCTGCACCTCAAATGTAACATAAATTAACCAACATATTATATGTGGCCTGCTTTCTGCTTCCATGGAATCTTTGTGTACAGACCTGTCTACCTAGCGTTTGTGTGATCTGTCAATCAGATGTCCCAATGGGAAGTCAAAGAAACCTTTGGCATAAGCCAGACATGTACCAAATCTGTCTGTCCTGTGAAATGCCTGGTAGTGTATGTCACATTATAAATAAATCCTGAGCATTACTGACAAACTTCACGACTAGAAGCCCTTCCTGCTAATTTACTGTAGTACTTCTGGAACAGATGCAGACTACATGGCAATGTGAATGCATTCCAGGGATTCCAGGACATCAGAAAAATGGGTTATGTTTTAAAAAAGCCCATGTGGTGCTGATTCTTTATTCTGTTGTACTGGGAATCGGATATGTCCTTCCACATACTGTAGCATGATGCCAAGGAACTGATTTAGGATTTGCATTGCTAATGCCTGCTATATCCTTTATATTTTCCCTGCAGGTCACTGGAAGGTTCCTGTAGCTAACATGGTTAAAGTTACACATGCCTTTGAAGCCACAGGAATGTACATACCATGCATCCACCTTGGATCTACTTGTGAGTGACACCGATTGAAAATGTCCCATACAGTCTCTCTGCTGACATGAAAACAGTGCACAGCCTGCTAGTTTTTGAGCTGGTGGTATGTCAGACACTGTCTACACCTCCTCCTTTTCATGAAGGGCTGAAACATGTCACATTGCAGGCACTGGCTCTGATGGCATTAAGCAGCACTTGCTGGCCTGTTATTACTAGCATCACCTCAGGCATATAAACATGAATCTCAGTGTTGAAATGGGTATGCTACCCCACGCAAAAGGCCCTTCTTACACATTTCTGAATCAGTTTGCCATGTTTTATGCTGTCATTTCCATACTCCTTGTGGACTATTTGCATGGGGTTTCTCATTTACATGCCATTACGCAGGCCTTAGCCTGCAATACTCCTTATTTTTACCCTTGTATGACCGTGTCGCTTGTATCTTAGAAAATGCACACCCTGTGCAGGCCACTACCCATGCCAATCCGTGCTGCACTCTGCGCTGCATGTTGATGAATCCCAGCCTGTGTCAGAATTTCAGTTTTCCAAATTACTTGGTGACTGTAACAGTGGTATATTTAAGTAACAAGGGGCATAAGAGTGCAGAGGAGGTTTACTTCCCTGCAGAAAAAAAAGGTATTTTAAGCACTTTTTATCTTTTCTAAGTTATATTTCATATGTCTAATAAAAATTGATGAAAGGTAACATATAGGAAAATCGTATCAGCAGATATAAGAAGAGCTACAAAAAATCATCCCAGATATACCAGACAACATCAGAAATAATTTATTTCAAATTTTAGTTTCTTTGAATGACATATTTTTTGAGGGTTTTTTTTCTGAAACTTTAATTCAATTTAAATGAGAACACAAATAAACTTTGTCAAAATGGTGTTCAATTTAAATGCATTATATAAAACAGATAATTGTTACATTTTACTGTAAAAAGCAAAGAAAAAAGAAAAAAATGCATATCTTGCTCATTGTAACATGTTTTTATTTGGATAAACAGATATACCTTTTCTTAGGATGCTTGGGAAAAGAGTATGTCATGGCAATTTGCCCCAAAGAGAAGAATGAAAATTGTCAGGCACTACTAAGACAGCATGGCAAAGGTCTTCTGGGACAGAATGAATCATAGCAACAGTAGGACCAGCTGTCCAAAGAGTGAATGTTGTGGAGAGGTCACTGACCCTCAGTGCAGGCTTGCCATCATCATGTCATTGAATATGCATGACGATGCACAGTGACAGTCTGGAGTTACTGAGGTTGCAGGCAAGTAGGGCAAACATGAAGGGAATTGTAACCTTGTCAGTGAACCTTATCACTGAATCCCTGTGGATTAGGTTCAATTAATCAAATACCCTTGTGACAAAGAAAAATACTCCCAGCCCAGCTAGCTGGAATTTTGTAAATAAATATATGTCATTTGTGAATATTAATATGATTTATACAGAATTGTGACAGATGGAGATACTGCCAGCCCAGCTATCTGGAATTTTGTAAGTGGTTGTGTGTCATTTGTGAATATCAGCATGATGTAATTACTTGTGTTACAACTGTATTAGAACTATATGTCATATAAGATAGTTTGTACAGACGTGCGCTGAAGAGATATTTTGTAGAGTACTCAGCTTAGAGATGTGTCCACAGTGTACCCTACTGGAAGAAAGCCGAAATGTACATAAACTATTGTAAACATGTAAATGCATATATTTTAATAGTGGAAACTGGAACATAAAAGGTTAACTTGCAAAACTTCAGAAAAATAGTTGAAAAAAACTGCACCATAAAAGATGGTTTCAATACAGCAAGGAGACAAGAAGTCTAAAACTAGGGAGCCTTCTGCATTGTTCTGTAAGTGTTTTATTGTTTTATGTCTTCCAGCAGCTGCAAATATCTGAAGGCTATGTATTTTCACAGGGAGATGTTAAATGCTGCCAGTTTTTAGCAATGGGGAGCTGGAGAAAGGGGAACCAGCCCCAGTCTGACTGTGGTCTATGTGTACTCTTAAGGGAAATTGCACTTGATGCAGAAAGCTGCATCTGGAAATACTGCGTGTGTACCTGTTATCCTCCCAGTGAATGTCCCCCAGTGTTGCCAGTGGTGAGGATTGAGGCTGCTTGATTACAGGTTGGCAGTGGTGGTTCATCACAGTTATTATGTAAATGCTTTGACTGCTGCTAATCTGATGCATGTACAATGAAACTTTGGAAAAAATTCAAGCTTATAAGTTAACCCACAGTCATTAATGTAACTAGTAGAATTCATCTGTTCAGTATTCTTCTGCAGAATATAAAGAGTGCATCTGTCATTTCTGTTGACAATAATTTCTTCTTCATCTATATCAGTCCAAGGGATCTATTTTACTTGACTGACTTTTTAAAAAAATTACATTTACATTTTAGAGTGTGTGATCAATATTTTAAAAAATCAAAACATCCATAACAGAGCACAAATAGCATTTTGCAGGGGGTGCAAGACTCCCTGCAGCCCTCACACCCCCTGAGAATTATATAAACCAATTCTGAGATCAGGTTTACTATCACAATTGTGAATGTGGATGCTCCACAGATGGAAAATGAATTACAGATGTCCAAATGTCCATGTTGCCAAGCATACCATGCTCAAAATTCATATCATTCACTGATATGAACTTGAAAAACTGCACAGAGGTCTCAGTACAGTGTGGTGTGGGATATTCATCCCTTTCCTCACTGTAGTGCAATATTGGAGTTGGAATATATAGTTAGCAGTGGGTGTGAGTGCAGGGGGCCTACAAAACCGTGATGTTAACTATAGGAGTTTCACATAAGTGTGTTCCTGTATGGCAGTCGTGTGCTCTGTTTGACAACAGTGTTGAATCTGCTGAATTTCTTCAGCATATTTGACATTATGTGCAGTTGGATAATCTCACATTCGCCCTTTTGTTCGATGTTGTAACCGGAAAAATGTTTTGCCGGTCGACATTTTGATAGTAAACCCTCTCTGATCCCCACTGTACCACAATCTTAATACAATTTGTTTGACTTTTTAAAATGTCAGTCACATGGTCATGTGAATTTCAACTTTTTAATACTTTTTAATAAGTTTGAGAAGTAAAACAGTCCTCAGTCCAACACTAAATGTAACTTTGAACCAAAAATTATCTAGCACATTTTTGTTTCAGAATTAAAGATTGCACCATTAGCAGCTAATCTGCAGACTTTACATATGTGATTTTTGCACATTTATTTATGAAAGTGGGCATCCCGTGCTTGTTTCTGCACACGTATATTAGCTGTGTTGCCGATTCTATAGTATTCTTATAACTTAGTATCATCTTTTGCAACTGCTTCTGAAGATACTACAATATTCAATACCTTACCTAATTTTAAATGTTTCCTTTACAGCAGCCTATTTTCATATCACTTCACACACACACAGGTTTACTTGTTGCGCTGACCCATTTTCCTTCTGACTTGGCAATGTTCTGCCATGCATACGAAGATACATGCTTCCAGCTTTCCATAGGATCTTTTTGTGAATTCCATATCACTCTATAATCAGTAAAGGTTTTGCTTTGAAGTAGTCTTACAAAGTCTCAATAATCTCAACAGTTTTTTTAAGCTCATCTCATGCCAGCATACTATACAAAAAAAAAACAAAAACATATGTAATGCCACCCTCTGCATTAAGACACATTGAAACCTTATGTGTACTGCAATTTTACAATAAAGGTATTCACTTTCAATTAAATTGCAGATTCTTTCATATTCACATAAAAATCTTCTATATGTTCAGTGTGACCTGACATTTTATTTCTGTTTCCCTGCTCAGGTTTCTGCACGATGCCCGCTTGCTAGCCTTTACTAATATGTTCACATCACACTTTACTATGTGAACAATAATTACCTTCTTTACTAGGAAAAACATTTTACTGCTATGAGACACTTCATCTTTATGCAAAGAAGTCTCACGTGAGAGGGGAAAAGCCAGTTTGCATTCCTTCACATAAGCTGTTAAGATACATAAATTGCACTCTGTAAATTATTACTTACATTATAGACTTCAGCTTTCAAAGATCAGCTTGCACAATGTTTCTAGTAAATCTTTCATATGCTCAAACTGCCCTTTATAGCTGCTCAACAATTAGCCCCTTAGCAAAAACTAATTATGTAGACATTAAAAATAAATAAAAACCATATTTCAACACACAAATCTTTCCATATAGGTCTTTTCCCATACAAGTGAGTTTGTCCATTTGTTACACAAACTCGTTACTTCAGTGGCCTTAATTCATTTTTCAAAGTACAGTCTGTCATTCATCTTCCATATTGGTGACAGGACAACGATTTTTCTTGCTTGCTGTGCTTTCTTCTTTTCGTTTCCCTTTATCCAGTTTCTCTGAGAACTTGCCTGCACACATTGATGTTTGATAGGCCTCTTTTCTAACCCATCATGTCTGACCTACACTATCCCGCTGCACGGCTATATAAATAATACATGCCATCCAGGACAGAGCTTGAATTATAGTTTTGTAGCAGTTTGACCATTATGGAAATGGTAGTCTCAGCCAGGTGCTCTTCTGCATAAGTGGGGGTAGTATTCACTTACAGTTCAAGCAGCCTCATGATTTTTTTTTATCAAAGATAAACTCTTTATTTGTGACATTGTACCTCATAGCCTTTCTTAGTCACCAGTGTAACTACAGAATTTGATCAAACTAAACCTTTGAAGCTACTTACTCAAATCAACCATGTTGTCATTGCAAACATCCCAAAGACAAATAATGTTACGTCTTCCATAAATGATTGTGTTAATGTGGTAAATATGGAACCTTATGAGTCTCATGTGCTATCAGACACCTGTCTATTTTTCTTTGATTATTTATGGAATCCTAAAAACCCACCCTGTCACAAGTGCTACACAAACACTTTGCTAAAAATCTGCAGATCAGTCATTTCTGTATAATGCTTATTGTACTCCACATGGCATTTCAGTTACTGTTTACTTTAGCGCTGTATTTAACCTTTTCCCCATACTCTGTCACAATATATTAGCCTCGTTTTCCCCAGAATGTCCTCTTCAGGGTCAGTGGGTCATGTCACTTAGCTGCAAACATGCTGTATCTTGTTAACCTGAATGTTATTTCCTTTTTATAAACTTCATGGATATGTAAACTACTTAATCAGACTAATGTGTCTGCGTAAGCCATGAAAACATACTCTTAATGCATTTTACCCATTTAAAAAAGGATGAAATGAAATTACAAAAAAAATCTGCAAATAAGTTGTGCTTATTACAGCATTGTTACACAATTTTCTAGGTCCTTACTTAAGATTCACAGATCAGTCACTTTTCTATATGGTGACTGCTGTAAATGAGACAGCATTTAATGATTGTTAGTTTTGTAATAATATATTTAAAATTCCCTTCTTTTCTTTCCATGCCAGATTATTTGAATCAGTCCGGCTTAGGTTTACATTGCATATCTTAATGTTTCTGCTTACATCTTTTCACGTAGCTTCCTCTATACTCTGACCTTTTCCTGAACTCTATACACTGCTACAGGTGTGCACCTTTAAAAATGAGCCATTTTCTGTACCTAGCTACATACTAGTAAATTTAATTGCTTTTGTATAAATCAACATGACGATGATTACTGTACGACAGTCTGTCTTCGTTGTTTTACTTTCAAAGTCTACCAATATATTCAGTATCTTTTATTTACAGTGGTTTTGCCTGTTAATGTGTCCTTTTCTTTCCTTCTTCCTTTCAGTTGTTGACTTCAGTGCTGCAGTCTCCAGGGCCATGCTTAAAAACAGGAAAGCATATGTACCTTCTGCAATTTGCCCATAAACAAAGGTGAATCAGTTGATAAATAATCCCTTGTACCCAACTCCTGTCTATCTTTATGCACATTTTAACCCTTACTTACTCACATCTTTTAACACAGTTTTGTATTTATTGTCATGCATATACCCCATGATATTATATACACTTTTTGAGTCTGTATTATTGGGATAAGCAAATTGAAAACCTTTCTTTGTCAGGCAATTGAGGTAAGGTAGAGCTTGTACCACAAACTACAGAAATTATTAACATGTTTTGGTAAGAATTCAGTATAAAAGAGGAAAGAAGGCTTGAGAAATAAGAGAATGTAAGCACTTTTTATTCATTTTGTTTTTAATCTCGCTAGAGGCAGCCTGACCTGTTTCCGGGCATGAGACGCACCTTCTATGGTCACAGCTACTTTACAACATTTTTCTCCATGTTACCACATCAACTCTGTCCTCCCCTGTAGATTCCTAGCAGCCACAGATCTTTCTTGTTCATTTTGCAATCTAAGGCTGTTGTCTCCAAGAAGAATCAATTTTTGGCATTGCTTTGTTGACTTTCTCTGGAAGTATTTGGAGGTGGCATTCCGAGCTAACCAGACTCATGCACATTCTTTCCTGACAAGAAAGTAATGCAGTATGCAGTATGTACCCATTCCTCCTTGTCGTATCATGTGTTAATAAGAAAACCTGCTACACATGGGTTTTCTTATTGTACAGTGACTCTTCCCCTGAATCCTCACTTGCCCATATACTCCTGGTCTGTGAAAAAGTTCTGCCCTTTGATATTTTAATCCTGATCTACCTGGTCTTACCTGATTAACCTTTGAGCAGCCAAGGCCTGTCACAAGTCAGAGTTATATGTGCATTAGACAGCTGGCCCTCTTCTGTAACACCATACCAGTATAGAACCTTTTATGGTGCCATGGGCAATATGTAATGTGTAGTATATAGGCGATATGAAATTAGAAGAAAAAGTGTTGGGAAATTTTTGGGAGACTTTTCTGCATAGAAATGGTGGCAGATGCATAGAATAGTGAACCTAGAAATATAACATAAGCACACATAGTATAGGAATTCAAGAATGCATAGGACCAAAAAATAGTTCTTTGTTTCACTGTTGACTACTCAGATCATATTATGGATACTGGCCAAATAATGTTTAAGACCATGACCTGTGATCTAGATAAAATCTGCAGGACTTAGCTTGATGCCTACTTCCTCCACCTGCATACTGTGCAACTCTGAGCAAGTCCTACAGCAAAGTGGCTCCTCAGCACAGGTACAACATCTCGATTTTGATGTAAGACAGGAAATAAGGGGACCCTGTTTGATGCTATACCTTTGGTGGCTGAAATGGTCATTTTGTGGGCAAAGAAAACCAAGACTAACAGCAGAAGGAAAAAATGGATATACTGATGCCAAGATATAAATTATTTGGGGATAGGGAATAAGTTACCATGTATTTTAAGGAATAACAAATAATGTAAGAAGAAAATAGGAGGAGAAAACAGTTAACTAAAAATGCGGGGTAGTTTACTCTCCCGAGTCAGCATGGTAACTTTTGAGCATCTTATTTGATTATTTACATTAACTGCCAGATGTTATCAACCATAAGAATAAGGGTCTGGAGCAGAGAATAAAATGATAGCTTAGAAGGAAGACGTTGATGCTGGTGAAATATTTTAATATGCCATTAGCTGGCAACTTCAGTGGAAAAAAATAATGGAACAGTTATGATGCTTATCAGTAGAGTGTGGGCTAAATGAGAGAATACCAAAACTAACTAGGGATGCTAACACATTGGATACTGTTTATATGAATATAAAAAAGTTAAGAGAGCTGGAGGTAACAAGCTAATCAGAAAGAAGGACCTCCACTGCCATGAAGCTTGAAATTCTGTGTAAAGGAGGGTGGAGAAAGAGAGATGACAAGACTTTAGAGGTAAAAAATTATAATTACATAATTTTAAATATTGTAACGTGTGTGTGTGTGTGTGTGTGTGTGTGTGTGTGTGTGTGTGTGTGTGTGTGTGTGTGTGTGTGTGTGTGTGTGTGTCACATACACCTTTACCTGTGTATGGAAAATTATGAATATACCTTTAAATGTATTGCATGTCAATACATTCAAATGCAAATAAGTCAGGAAATGAATTGTATTTGCTAGAATAATTAGCAAGAGTTATTTATTTAACAGTGTATAAATGGCTGTAGGCCAGAAGGGTTAAATAAGGAAGTTGTTTCCTCATGTCAGAGGATCATTGTGGGGTAGAACAAGGGCTTTACCTGAAAATTCTAGGAGTCGGATGGCCCAATTTGGGTCTGTTGTGGATATGGCTTGAGGAATCTTCTGGTGAAGGGTTTTGTTAAGGAGCTGAAAGGAGGGAAGGCCCAGTCAGGGCCTGCAGCTATTACCTTTACTTTACAACCTGTGTGAAGAACTGAGTCTGTGTAGGAGAGTTTCCTCTCTGGACTGTGAACTTTACTTCTAAGGTAGAGTAGTTAATATAAACATTTTGTGAAATTACCCGGGAAAAGCTAAGTGATCTGTCTTTTTGTGTGATTGTTACATCAGTGCCAACCCCCCCCCCCAAAGGACCAATCACAATGTCAGTAGATTGCCAAGTACCCAGTATTACTGTTGCAAAGGTTAAAACAGAACTGTCCAAGGCTAAGAATACAGCTTCTATGGGACCTGACAATATCCCTGCCTCACTTCAGGCTTTGTCCCTACCGAATGGCACACTGCTATAGTCCATCCCTCTCCACAAAAGAGGAGCGACTACAGACACTGGGAACTATCTCCCCATTAGCCTGACAAGTCTGATATGCAAAACTATGGAACACATCATCATGGACCTAATAAACAAGGATATAGGGAATCTCCAAACTCTGGATTCCACACAGTTTGGTTTTGTGAAGGGTAGATTATGCCTGCTCAGCTTGGTCAATTTCTTTGAGTCAGTCACCAGAGCTGTGGATGAAGGCAAGGTGGTTCATGCAGCCTACCTTGATCTGGCCAAGGCCTTTGATACCATTCCCCACTCAGGAATCACAGAAAAACTCACTAAGCTAGGCATCAACCCCTATATCACTAGATGGGTTGCAAACTGGCTCACAGATAGAACCCACAGTGTGAAAGTAGCTGACTCCAAGTTAGACTGCCGACCAGTCATGAGTGGAGTCGCACAGGGATCGGTCCTGGTTCCTCTCCAGTTTGATATATACTTCTCAGAAGTCCAGTCCAACACAAAGGGATTCTGGCTCACAAATTTCACAGATGATTGCAAGCTGGGAGCCATTATTAACTCCCCAAGTGATGTTGACATCCTACAGAAAGGCCTCACTGAGACCAACGACTGGTGTCAGAACCATGGCCTTAAGCTCAATGCCAAAAAATGTGTCGTCATCCCCTTTGAGAAAAACCCAGTTTCCATGAACTACCACATCGATAGTAGTCCACTGAATGCTGAAGGTGTTATAAGAGATCTGGGAACACAGGTTGACAGCAACCTGTCTTTTGACCACCAAACTCCCACTGTGGTCAGGAAGTCCTTCTATGTGGCACATCTCATTACTAAGGGTTTTGCATCCAGGAAGAAAGAGGTCATTGTCTCCGTATACTCTTCCCTCATTAGGCCAATCATCGAGTACAATGCCCCATTTGGCATGTACTTCACTAGACACCTGCAACAACTGGAAAGGCCACAAAAGTACCTCACAGAGAAGATCCTAGGCCTTAAACACTTGTCCTATATGGACAGACTCAAAAAAACTCCAATTATTCTCCATCTCATATTGCCTACTTTGAGGCGATCTCTTCTTGACTTATAAAACCATGTCTGACCCAGCTCTGTCAGAAATGCTACAGCTAAAGAAATCCCAATCCCTCTGGACCACATGCTCCAGAGACCTCAGCCTCATTACCACAATCAACAGAATGTGCTGTAGGGACAGGTGCATAATCCAGAGACTGCCCATGCTATGGAATAGACTTCCCATACATGTCAAACAGAGCACCTCATTGGCCGTCTTCAAGAGAAATCTTGAAGAGTGGATGGGAAATAGAAAATTCACCCCAGGGATCACTCCAGTGGCTCCACTCAACAGAGGCATTGGAAACTAAGGTCGGGTGGCACGATGCCAGGTTAATCCTGTGGGCTAGGCTTGTAAAGGCTCCAGGGCCATTAGCCTAGTACACACCTATGAGCCTATGTGATTTTAGTGTTTGCTAAGGTTCATGACAACCACTTTCTTTGAATTTCGTCTTTCAAATAAAAATATATTGTAATATGGTGTTACCAAAAAAAGTGTAAACCTTGATTTATTTTTTGCAAGCAGCAAGCCAACTTTCTTACCTCTGTATTTATTCTGTGATCTCACCATCAACACTCTGCTAGCATACTATTCCATCAATATGCATGCTGCATGTGTGTGTGTATTTGTATATGTCTCTTTCTCACTATATAAATATATATATATATATATATATATATATATATAGGATCACTGAATTTCAAACTTTTGAGACTATATAGCCGAAACCCCTAATTACCGAAAGACCAAAAGCACGAATTTCAAAGTCCTGATCATTGGGAGTTTGACATTCGCCCCTCTGGTGTTGCGGTATGGTGGTAGGTCAGGTAAGTATCTATGTTTAAATGTGTTGGTTAGGGTTTAGTGTGTGTTGTGACTGTGATGTGTGTGTGCGAGGGGAATGTAGGTGTGTGGTGGTGTTTTGTGTGTTTGTGTATGTAGTGTGACCTTGGAGTTAGAATATTTAAGTAGGGGAGTGTGGGGGGTGCAGCCCCTCACATGGGGGTACAGGGGGGCTTGCCCCCCTTTTTGTCTGTAGTTTAGATTTGTGTATTTGTGTTCTGGGGGACGGTGTGTGTGTATGTGTGTGGTGTATGTTGAGTGCATAGTTTTTGGTAGTTTGAATTTCGCAGTTTTGATGTTTCAGTATTTTAGTGTTTCGGGTATTTAGTCTCGGGATTTTGGGCGTCGGTAATTTGGGTTTTCAGGATTTAGTAGTGGTTCTATATATATATATATATATATATATATATATATATATATATGGTTCCCATTCAGAAGCCTGAAACATCATAAGCCTGAAAATCAAAATCCTGAAACCAAAAGCCTGAAAATTCAGAATCCTGAAAACTCAAAATCCTGAAAGCCCAAAATCCTGAAAGACCAAAATCCTGAAACTCAAAATCCTGAAAACACAAATAATGCTAATATGTCACTATAAAGACACTAATATCTACCAACTGACCCTGACCCTAACCCTAACCCTAAGGTCCATCACTATCGCACACTCACCTGACCCGCCCTAACCCTAACTCACTTAAACCGCCCTAACCCCAATATTTGTCACTATTGCATACATGCCTAACCTGCCCTAACCCTAACTCACTTAAACCGCCCCTAACCCTAAAATAAAACCAACCGCACACTTACCTGACCCCAACGCATGACCTAACACCACAGGGCTAACAATAGCAAAGCCACAATGACATCAGTATGTCTATTTTGTGTTTTCAGGATTTTGAGTTTCAGGATTTTGGTCTTTCAGGATTTTGGGCTTTCAGGATTTTGAGTTTTCAGGATTCTGAATTTTCAGGCTTTTGGTTTCAGGATTTTGATTTTCAGGCTTATGATGTTTCAGGCTTCTGAATGGGAACCATATATATATATATATATATACACACACACACACACACACACACACACATGTGTATATATATATATATATATATATATATATATATATATATATATAAACAAAGGGTAAAATCATCACACAGACAAACCATTTAGTAAAAACTACAAGAAAAAGCCAAGTTAGAGTCTTCACTGTGCATTATCTTAAATCTCCTGTAGTGGAAGGACATAAGATATATTCAAATTCAGCAACATTCCTGTGTTTCAGCTACATCTTCTAAATGTCCATGGCGTTTTACATTTTTTTTTCTTTTCGAAGTCTTAATGTGCATTCAGGCAAATGAAGGCAAACTGCAATGTTGTGCCATAAGCAATTCAGCTGGAATTACAGTACTTCTTGTGTCTTTCTTCTTAGCAAGACTTTCTAGGGCCCATTTAACTTCACTATCCAGGATGTCTGGGCCTAGATCAACGAACGTACAATTGTACATATCAGTGAAGTAAGGGTCCTGCTTATATAGTTCTTCTGTATATTCCTTCCATCTCTTCTTAATATTGTTTGCTTTTGTTAGGTCCATCCCATCTTTGTCTGGTATCATGCCCATTTTTACTTAGAAGTTTCCCTGTAATATTACCTGTCTTCTTGAAAAGATCACTTGTCTTTCCCCATGCTTCTGTCTTCTTCCAGTTCTTTGTGTGACATCCCTCCCTCTCTGTGCCAGTAATCAAGGATCCTGAATCCTCACCACTGACACTGAAGAGGGACATTCACTTGGAACAAAAATGGATACACCTAGTACTTCCAGATGCAGCTCTCTGCATCAAGCACAATTTCCCTTAAGAGCACACAGGGAAAACAGTCTGGGGTCTGGGTCTCTCTCTCTCTCTTTCGCCAGGTCTCCAATAAGACACCCATTGGTACAGGTGTTGAGATGAGTCCTCAACCAGGTGTCTAAGCCAAGTCCTCCACCACTATCTCTGTGAACCCAGTGCTCTGTGTCCCTGCTCCAAGCAGCTGACACACACACTCTTTCAGATTTGATTTTCACACACACACATACACACACACACCGGGGAAAGGCTGGAACAGATTTACTAGCTATGCCCCCTTCTGCCCAGACTGTAAGGTAGTTAGACTGCCACCAGACACTCCAAAGCCATCTACTCTAAAGCTCTTATAAGGGTAACCAATTACACTAAGTGAAATTAATATTAATACAAATGCTAGTGTTTGACCAATGTAGTAAGGCTTTCAGGAGTAGCCAGAATCACCAAATAGATATGAGTACTCTCAGAAGTTAAAATATTCTTTGAAGAACCAGCCACAATGAAACGTTTAGATATTTTTAATAATAAATAATTAAAAAAAATGAAAATACTAAATATCTATTTACAGTAAACACCAGAATTTCATTCACAAGAAATATTAAAAATAACACAAGTGGACCGGTTTATACAGTTACAGAAAAAACAATAATTAACTAATCTCACTATATTTTCCTGACTGATCTAAAGAATTATTATTACCTGGTTAACGTACTAGAGCAAGGCAAGATGAAGTTGGTGAGAGATCCTTCTTTGACAGGTTACAAAAACAGAGTGGTCTGAGACTTCACTCTCACTTAGTATCAAACATTATTTTTAGTTATAGATTACAGAATGACATGTCATACAGCTGATGAAAAAACAGCCTCAGAATCACCAATAAGTGTACGACCACCTCTAGTTCCGTATAAAATGTTTATTCCACCATAACAAATAAAACCACATGAGTATTCACTCTAAAAGGTTAAGCGCTTTCACCCACAGCATAGTAGGCTTCATCTGAGTTTGAGATTAACTTCTTCTCTTCCAGTATCCTCTGTTAAAACATATACATTTAAACAGTTACAATAATACATGTATATTTCTTTTTCTGTCCACCAGGGCACACTATTGGTACATTTTTAACACAAGCACTTTTATAAATACATTTTTCAATACAAGCATCTGTACAAATCAGTTTGATATATAAATGACATATAATTCTTCACAAAATTCCAGCTAGCTGTGCTGGCATATGTTACACGTTCACTACCCTAATTCTCCTGGCATAACTGGCAATACCTCACATCGTCACACTTTGCATTGCTCATTTAAATATGCCTTTTTATATCTCCTTGCTGTTCTCAGAAACATTGCATTCAGTTTGACATATTTTTCCTATCTCTATTGCTTTTTTCTCTTCTTCTTTCTTTGGCCATTTCTATAGCCTCCACAGGCAGTCATTCTGCCTTAACCTTCATTCTACTAAATTAATTCTATTCAGAAAAGAAAATGCTCAGAACATTGATTCAGATTTTATAATTACATCACTGAAAATATCCTTATATTGACACCAGTGTATTTGTCTATCAAAAAACTATGTCACATCAAAACTAATAAAAAGCTACGAACTCTTTATAAATCTCAAACATACCTAGTAAAACAGTTAGTATTTTAACCACATGTACAGTCCCACTTGCAGTCTTCTATATGTCTCAAAAATATTAACTAAATACGAAACAACACTTCATAAACTAGAATAATAGAATAGCCAGATTTGCAGCAATTCTTCCAAACAGAATAAATCACTGCTTAGCATTATGAAAAATATCATGTCAAAAACTAAAATTCATTTTCTCATAACATGCAGGAATACACAACATATTATATAAACCATTGGGCAATCTGCTTCAAAGTTATAATCCAAAAAGACCATCAAGAATCCTACTTCACTATTAGTCAGTCATAGTAAAACCATATAATCACCTTGGTGACCCTATTTACCCAATACACTCAATATATGTAGCCAAACACTAGAATTACTTTCCCTTAGATATTAGAAATTAATGTAACAGTCAATTAGTTCTAATTAAACTGAAGAATCATCTAACTGCATCTTGAAATACTGATATGAACATTACATTACTTATTATTGTTATTATTATTCTAGTATGAACATTACATTACCTCTTTTGACCCTGTGCCAAACTCTATAAGAATACCTTTCACGCCACTTTCTTTAGTGATCTTCAGCTAATGCTCTACATAACCACCATCTTCTATGTTACTGAAGTACTAACATCCTCTGCACAATTGATTTGGTTAGTGTTTGACTCAACATATTGTTATGAACAGTACAACAAAACTTGATTAGAGATGCTCACATCTAAACCCAACCATATTGACAAAAAGCTAAGATTATGTACATAAAATGATATAATTATCTTGCCTGTAGGACTTGTAAACAGTGCTAAACCAGTATGTTTATTATTATATTGTATTATTTGTACACCATGTCGTAGATTTCTAATTGTTATTGGAGCTTTTCTCAGTGGGTTACTACTGAAAATGGTGTCTTTTGTGAGCTTAGTTGGCCAAAGCATAATCAATGAAAGATTAATGTGTGGACAACAACTGGGAATGGTAAATGGCATAATAGGAAGAAGTAAGTTTAGTATTAGAATATAAAAATGGGGACAAAAAATGTAGAATAAAAAAAGCAAAACACCACAGTGATTTTACGAGGCTGGAGGTGTGATGGAAAACAGTACAAAGAAGGGAAAACAGGAATTTATAAAAATGAATATAGGCTGGAAAGAACAAATAAAGAACTATATAAAAGAAAGCATTTAAACTAGCGGAAGTAATAGTTAAGTCATGCAGTAAAAAAATGTCACAAAATGTCAACTATGTGGATCAAACTGGACAATGAAGGATTCTTTATTTATGTTGGATGGATGGGATGAAATTGGGTATAGTTTCCCTGAAAGCAGATGAGAAAACAGTTGAGAAACTGGTATGACAAGTGAAAAATCTTGAAGAATACATTTTATATGCTTTTTCCCTCCCTATCTGCTCACCATCAGCCCATCTGTCAGTCTTAAGCCCGTTCATTCTTCATTTATTGGGAGCCCTTTTACTGAATGAGGTAGTAGATGGCTGAAAGGAACCTGCATCCAAGCAGGCATGAATGTGGGTCATTCCCTTCTCTACTACAGTTACTCAGCTCTGCCAACATTTCCTGCTCTACTACAGTTACTTAGCTCTGCCAACATTCCCTGCTCTGCTACAGTTACTCAGCTTTGCCAAGGGTAAGGCGTAACCTTGTCCAGGCAGCCTGATTGTGTATTTTTTTATTTATTTAATTTAATTTTATTTTATTTTATTTATTAAGGGTAAGGCACTGAACAGTCAGGTGTTAAATGTCACTTAAGTAATGTAACTCTTGACAAGAAGCAGATGAGTATTATCCCTTAAAACATTGTCTTATGCTTAGACCACTCTGAATTAATTACAAATTACTAGAGTAGTATTACTCTGATCTCCTTTAGGAGTCTCCACTGCATTGCCTGGCACCATATCCTTTTCCGGAGGGTAGGGATTCGGCTGTCATAAAATCAGGCTATTCTGTCCTGGCAGACATTCGGTCAGTGATCATGATGAATGAAGAAAGGGGAATCTGTTCCTGAAATTAAATTGCTGAAAATGTGACTGAAATCTGTCCTTATCTGTAGCTATCACTTTGACAATGTAGTTAATAAAAAAATCAAACATCTTCAATGATTATCATCAAATTAAAATTCATATCTTGTCAGAGACCCCACAAGGGACTTTTAGAGACACCAGCTCCTCTAGGTAATGTACAGGGGCAAAACTACACTAAGCAGACTCTGAATGACCCGTGTTTGTAAGGTCATTCTTTAGAGCCCATCAAGGGTGACCACTTCTATCTTAGCTAAAGACAAGCAAGGACTAATGGTGGAAGTCATGATGATCTTCCTAGACCTCTAGTTTAATACGTAAGCAGCTCCATAGCTATATTATTCCCCCCCTTTGGTTGAACATGTAAACAGCAGGGGGACTACACCCCCCATCAGTCTCCTCTGGCAATAGTTCCTTTGTTATTAAACTTCACATGAATAGTGCATTTTCAGTAGTAGTGCCCAAAATGTGGAACGCCCTATGATTAAAGTGGCAAATATGTACCATGAAACCTTCAAGAGAAAACTCAAAATTTTATTGTTAGAAACTATTACTAGTTCACTAAGGAAAATACACACTCATATTAAAAGTAGAATAGTGGCACAGGGAAGAAGAAGAAAATACAGGGTGTAAACATCCTGTCCTATGCATCTAGACTAAAAGCCCTATCCCTCTACCTGTCTCCTACCAACTATTAAGGGGTGATCTAGGCCTAACCTACAAGGGACTCACAAATCTAGCCCTGATGGAACTGTTACAAATTCGCAAGACAAAATGCACAAGGGTCACTCAATCTGGGGATGTAAACTTGCTCTGTGACACAAACAAAACATGCTGGAGAGACAGATATGTGTCTCAGAGATTACCTCTTCTCTGTAACTAGCTTCCTATTCATTTAAAGCAGAGCCCTTCCCTTAGCCTCACCAAATGCTGTTTGGATCAATGGATGGGGAGTCATAAATTCATTCCTGGTGTGGTACCCATGCCCCTCATGTACAGGGGCAGTCTGTAAAATACTCAAAGGCATAGGCACAAAACTACATCATCCTCTAGTCCTTTGTTTGTGTCTTTCGGCTTTTCCCGGTTAGGGGTCGCCACAGCGGAACTCCAGTCCGCTAATGATTGGCAGTTGATTTTTACGTACCGGCTTGCCAGGCCTGATGCACAACCTTCAACGAAGGTACGCCCATTCACGCATGTCTCCACGCAGAAGACGCTCTAGCTGAGAATCAAACCGGACAGCATCTTAATCCTCTAGTCCTTAAGGATTGAAAATCAGGTAAAATTCAGGTAATAATGGCTAGGCTTGTAAGGGCTCTTAGGCCATTAGCCTAGTAGTCTCCTATGAAAGGTGACAGGTACTCTTCTGCATCTTCAGGGTCTCGGAAGGAGCAAGAAAATGTCTGAAGGAGCTTCATGGAAAAAATCTGTGAGGAAGGACAGTGCAGGTTCTAAATGCTGGTTGCCTTGTGTATCTAATCTAATATAATCTATTTCTATGACTGCATCACAGCTGCAAATACCAAGGTATGCCCTGTGGATGCAGGACATGTAGACTTCTTCATTCCCTTTGACATGGCACCTCACAACTACTTTTCATTTAATATATTTTGATTTGCAAATGTTTGGAAAAACTTTTGTTTTTCAGGACACAACTGATAAAATACACGTCAACAAAAGCAATAAAAACAATGGCATTGATATTTATTTAACACTTAAATGAGTTATTTATTTAAATCTCAATTATTTCAAATCTGTATTGTGTTCACGTGCAGGTAAGGCAGGGGTTTAAAAATGGATGGTGTACTTTGGTCACTAAGACAAAGCAATTTGTTATGACATTATTTAAAATAGAAGTTTCTTACCTTTTTAAAATAATATCATCATATTATGGAACTTCAATGTTGTTCTTCACTTCTCATTAACAGCACAATCTGGGGACACATTGGAATAAACTGGCCATTTATATGCCTGTATACTTGATGATGCTTGTACATAAATCCCTTTTGGTGCAGTGTCTGTCACATTCTTTCTTAGTTAAGTGGAATTGAAGGCAGACTATGCATTTGTCCAACTTCCTGACCAAAGAAGCTCACTCTATGCAGCATCTGTTCATAGACTCAGTATGGACTTTTTTTTTTAAATTTGATATGCATGTGTATATAGGGCAGTGTAGTTACCTCGCAGCAAGAAGTTCTCCAGTTTGATTCTCCACTTTCTTTGGAGTCTATACATCCTCCTGGTGTTCATGTAGATTTTCTCCAGGTATTACTGTTTCTTCCTACAGTTCAAAGACATGCAATAGGTTCATAGGTTGGTACTAGGTTATCGGCCCTAGGGCCTATACAAGCCTAGCCATAAAAATTCCCTGGATATTTCTTCCCAAAATATTTACTTTCCTGGACCCCTGTCTAGCAGGGTGACTGACATGATCCCCGGGGTGAATTTCCTATCTCCCATCCAATCGTCAAGATTTCCTTTGAAGAGGGCCAAGGAGGTGCTCTGCTTGATATGTATGGGCAGTCTATTCAAGAGTATGGAGAGTCTCTGGGTCAGGAACCTATCCCTCCAGCATGTTTTGTTCATTGTGATGACAAGGTTTAGATCCCTGGAGCATGTGGCTCTGAGGGATTGGGATTTCTTTAAGTGGAGCATGTCCAACAGTTCAGGGTTTGACATGGCCTTGTATGTTAAGCAGAGATCGCCTCTGAGTAGATGATATGCCACAGAGTATAGCTGGAGTTTTTTTAGATGGTCAGCATAGGGCATCTGCTTTAGGCCTGTGATTCTTTTAGTGAGGTATTTCTGCGGCCTTTCCAGCAGTTGCAGATGTCTTGTGAGGTACATACCAAATGGGGCATTGTACTCTATAATGGGTCTAATGATGGATGAGTACAGTGGGACAATGGCTGCCTTTTTTATGGATGAAAAGCCCTTAATGATGAGGTGTGCCACATAGAAGGATTTCCTGACTGTTGTGGTGATGTGGTTATCGAATGTGAGACCACTGTCCACCTGTGTCCCTAAGTTTCTCATCACACTTTTGGTGTTTAGTGTACTCCCACATATGTGGTAATTCATGGGTACATGGTTTTTCCCAAAGGGGATAACTATACATTTCTTGGCATTAAGCTTGAGTCCATGGCTCTGGCACCAAGCATCTGTTTCTGTAAGGCCCTGTTGTAGAATATCTACATCATTTGGGGATTCAATAATGGCTCCCAGTTTGCAGTCATCTGTAAACTTTGTTAGCCAGAGTCCATTAGTGTTGGCCTGTACTTCAGAGAAGTAGATGCCAAATAAGAGCAGTCCCAGAACTGAACCCTTTGGTACTCCACTTGTCACTTGTCTGGTGCTGGATTTGGAGTCAGCTACTTTTACAGTCTGGGTTCTGTCAGTAAGCCAGTTGACAACCCATTGCGTGATGTAGGGATTTATGTCCAGCTTAGTAAGTTTATCTATGATTCCAGAGTGGGGGATGGTGTCAAAGGCTTTGGCGAGGTCCAGATAGGCTGTGTGGACTGCCTTACCCTCATCCACAGCTCTGGAGACTGATTCAAAGAAGTCAATCAAGTTCAGGAGACAAGATCGGCCCTTCACAAACCCAAACTGGGTGGGGTCCAGTGTTTGAACGTTGCCAATGTCTTTGTTTATAAGTTCCATGATAATGCTTTCCATGCCCTTGAAGATAAGGCTCGTCAGACTGATGATACGGTAGTTCCTGGGATCCAAGGTGGATCCCCCCTTGTGGAGTGGGATAACTGTAGCTGTGCGCCACACAGTGGGCATGAAGCCTGAGGTGAGGCTATGATTAAACATGACACTTTGATGAGGTGCCAGTTCAATAGGTGGACTGGGTACACTAAATTGACAATAGGTGCGTGTGTGTTTGTGTGTATGTGCGCATACGTGTGTGTGTGTGTGTGTGTGTGTGTGTGTGTGTGTGTGTGTGTGTGTGTGTGTGTGTGTGTGTGTGATATGGAAGATGTACTGCAGCAGGCTAGCCAGCTAGGGGTGTGAACATTGGCTCTAGATGGTTGTCACTGTGACACCCCAAACCCATGTGTAAACAATGGCAAAAAGGAGTTATGGATGGATGCATATGCATATTTTGCTGCCAGGTATTGGTGTCTGTGAGGTGTCTTAGTTTTCTTTTATAGGCTGCTGAGTAGTTTCTCTGCTTAGAAGCATGGAGAAAATAGTGCGTATAATAGTTTATTTTAAAAAGCTGCACTGATCTTTGTTTCAGCTTAGAGATCAGTGTATATAGAACTCATTTCCATAGAGTACTGCTGGATTTATCATTTCCATTATTTACTGATTTACATTATTGATTTGTTCAGTCAGGTTTTACTTTTACTTTTCTACTTTTGATATTATGGAATAAAATATACTAACAGAAAATCAGAGTTGGTGTGAAAATAAGGGGCTAATGGGTGAATGTAAATATATGGCAGGGACAAGAAAGTAACAAGCTGACATAAAATAAAGGACAACCATTACAGAAGAATTGAATAGTTGCTGTGTTCTGTACCGAGACTGAACCAGTTTTGTAGACCGTCATCATCGACCCCCTTTTCCCCATTTTTTACATGAGATTGAGGTGTCGTATCTATTGTTGCCATCTCTTTCAATTCATTGCTAATCTCCTGCCTTCTTTGACACTCGTGCCTGCCTGTCCAGGTCTTATCTCACACAATCCATCCATCTCTTTGCTGGATACCCTCATTTCCTCTTGCTTTCTTCCCATCTGACCCAAATCTTCTTCACCAGATTGTTTTCTGCTTTTTTGAATGTGTGGCAAAACCACCATAATCTGTTCTCTTTGACTTTCTCTGCAATTGGATCTATGTGGGCCTCTGTTCTGATGTCCTCATTTTTTCTTGTGTCCCATAGTGTGCATCTTTCTACTAATTTCAGGCACTTCATCTCCATCACCTCTGTCTTCCTCAGCTGTTCTGCCTTTACTGCCCAGGTTTTTGTGCCATACAGTAGTACTGGTTGCACCACTGTTTTGTGCACCTTACTTTTGAACTTATTTGTTATTCTTTTGTAATACACTACCCCTGACACTCTGTGCCATTTGACTGCAGCCTCTCTAATTCTAATTTTGACCTCCTCCCTTCTCCTTAACCAATCCTCCCAAATACCTGAAGCTGTTAACCTGTTCCACTTTTTTGTCTTCTATCTCATTTGTCAGCTTCTTTGATTCCCCCCATTTGCTGCCATTACTACTGTCTGATCTGCATGTGGTTCATTTCCATTTGCCTTCAATTTTGCATTCCATCCCCCTATCCTTTGTTGCAGTTCTTGCTTAGAGTCTGCCAGTAATGCCACATCATCTGAATACAACAACTTTGTTGATCTGCCCAGTCTGACTTGTTTGCTAATGTAGACCATCACCAGTAAGAACAGCAGTGGACTCAGAGCTGATCCCTAATGCACATCCACTCCCACTGGAAATCCCTCTGTCAGTCCATACACTGGGACTTTAAACCACCACAGAACTACCCAAATCAGCTTTCTTGGGACTTTTTCATATGGTCTCTGCAAAACTAGGAATGCCCATTTGAACTCTTTCCTCATTTCTAGCTTCTTCTCAATTAGCTGTCTCACTGCAAACATCTGGTAGGTTGTGCTGCATCCTGATCTGAATCTGAACTGCTTATTTTCCATCTTAGTTTCTATCATTCACCCTTTCCAGAACTTTCATATGATGTGACAGGAGTTTGATACCTCTGTACTGCCCACAGTTGTGACTGTCCCCTTAGTTTGTGTTCACTGGTACTAGTATGCCTATTCTCCGGTCATCTGTGATAAGCCTTTCTCTCCATACTGCTATGAGTACTGTCAAAAGCCATTTCTCTCCTATCTCGCCCAAAATCTTGATCATATCTGCTGTGACCTCATCTGAGCCTCCTTGCTGCTTTCCCTGACTTCATTTTCCTTAGTGCTGTTCTTACTTCTTATATTGTAGGCTTCTCCTCTTCTCTCATTGTAGGCTGTGTCTGAGGCAGTACAGATTCTGTGGGGTTTTCTTCATTTAGAAGTTGGTGAAAGTACTCTTTCTATCTGGCTTTGATGTCCTGTAGACTGGTGAGAAGATTATTGCTGACATCCCTTATGAAGGGTGTCTATGTTCTTTATCTATCTGCCTTTGCCTAGCAACCTGACAGAGTTTATTTGTGCCGTCCACTGAGTCACTTACTGAAGCGGGTAGAGTTTCCCTAATGCCTTGTTCTTTGCTATTGCAACTCCTCTCTCAGCCTGCTTGTTAGCTAACCAGTATTTCTTCTTAACCTGCAAAAAATACCAACTCCTTCCAACCACCAAAAAGAACTCACTTTTCAAGAAACAGCATCAGCAGCATAACCATGAGGAAAAAAGTCCACAGAGATTCTTTTTAAATTTTTATTACCCGTTCTGGTACCTCGGCCATTCGCCTTCAATGGAGCCATTTACTACCAAAAAACCACCTCCTTATATATCAATATTACACTCAATTATCAAAACAATTATTTAATCAATTAAATCATTTATAATCATTGCTAAGTGAATTTTTTAAAGTGCAGTCACACAGTGCATAAGTCTATACAACTAAAAGGGAATATACTTCATTGATGTCAAAAACATTATGTATACATCGAATACCATACAAATAGAGACATATAATATGAACAAGTGTAAACAAATAGTATGGACAAATAATCTGTGTGTGCACAATTTCATTTATATAAATGATTATTTAAAAAATTACTATAAACTTAACAAATGTGTGCACCTATGAAAGGATATGTAAAAAACTTTTTTATTTAATCAAACTTATTATTCACATTACATTAACCTAACTATTGAAATTATTGTATTACAATTTATATTCATAAAATCTATCCTACTATTTTTTACAGTCCTATTACTATCTAAATTCATTCCTCTAGGATTTAATGTATGATAATTAATTATCATTCTTTATTCAAGTTTGTTGAATTCCCTTTTAAAGTTGCCATTACATACTATAGGTCATGCTAATACGCTGAAAATGAATCCCCCCATTTGCCCATTGTGCACAGGTATGAAATGATTAGCTACAGGGCATTCCATGTTCTTCCTTCTAATATCTCCAATGTGTTCTAAAGTACGAACCTTAACCTTCCTGGTGGTCTGCCCTATATACCGCTGTGTGTATTTAAACAGTTACATCCAATAATATAGACCGCCCTACATGAGTTACAGTTTAATTTCTCCATTGCAAAGTATGATTTCCCATTGATTTTAATACCATGTAAATTTTTTACCTTATTACATACAGAACATTTCCCACATCTATACATTCCAGCTGGTTTACCATCTGCTATCTCATGAATTTTCCTATTAAATAATTCCTTTAAATTATTATGCCTGCCATAAGAGAATGTAATATGTTTGGGAAAAAGATTTCCCACCATAACATCCTCAGTTACTATATCCCAAAACTGTCTCAATATCCTCTCCATAATTCCGGATAAATCAGAAAATGTAGTTGCAAACAATAACTTTTGTTCTTCTTGTGACTGGTCTATTTCTACAGGATGATGACCTACCCCATGTCCTTGTTTACAAATTTTTTGCTGGGCTTTAGAAAGGATTGTCTCAGAGTAACCCCTTAGAGATAACCTTTCATGGACCTCACCCATGAAACCTTCTCCAAGTTCTTTTTCAGAAGTTAAAAACAACAAAACAAGCAAAATGAGGGCAAATGCTCTGAAAGCAAAACACAATAAATGTAAAAGATAAAAATAGCACCAGAGCACTCCACAGCGACCGGAACACATACAGAATCCAGCTGCAATATTAAATTGAAGTCCAAACACGTAATGTTTAAACCAAGGTTTATTAATAATCCAGGTTAGCGCTTTCACCCCCACGGGCTTCTTCAGACCTATTACATCTCATAGCAAATGCTACCAATACTTAAACTAAAACCTTTATGACATCATTAATTACTATTATTAATTATTTAATTAAGATAGTATCAAATTAACCTGTGGAAATCCATTTAAATTCCTGGTATAAGTATTCAACCAAGAAACGACTTCTAATATAGAAGTTAATATATAAAATATACAAAATATACATATATAGAGAGATTATGTAAAAAGTATATAAAAAGATGTATAAGGAAAGATGTCTTTAAAAATATATATGTATATATATATAAAAACATTTAAAAATTGTACAGCAAACGTATGCATATATATCAAACATTTACAAAGTATTATACATGCAAGTTATACAAAGTCATATAAAAACTATATAAAAAATATTACACGACATATTCAAATGCAGTATCCTGTCTAGATAAACTAATTTGAATTTTTTTTTATCTAACAACTAGCCTTCTATTTTTCAGGGTTGGTTTAATATGGACCCTATCATTAAGTCCAGGCCCTTAGCATGATAATTCATCTAGCCTCTATCCTTTCTGTAAAATTTCTTATATCCCCACCCCTAGAACTGGATGTATTGATTTGTAATACCTGGAATTTAAAACTGTGTGCATCATCCGTGTTCATTAAATGCTTTGATAACGCATTATGAGGGGATTTTGTAAGTATATTATACAAATGTTCCCGTATCCTTTCACGTAATCGTCTATTGGTTTTCCCTACATAGAATGCATTGCATGCATTGCACCTAGCTAGATAGGTCATGTGCTGTGTGTCACAATTAGCTGAAATATTGAAATAAAACTGTTTCAGTGTGACAGGTTGTATAAAACAAGTATCCTCAGACACAAATGGACAATAGTTACATTTGTGACATGGTCTGGTACACTGTATTGTATCTTCTCTATCAAGTATAGCTGGACCTCTGGGGTAACAGAGTAATCTATGCAGATTAGACTTGTTTCTATATACAAATGCAGGTCTTTCTCCTACTATCTCCTTTAACTTAGGGTCTGTAGTTAGGACTCCCCAGTTTTTGTAAAAAATTTCTTTCACGCTACTAATGTCTTGTGTATAATTCAACGAGACTCTAACTGTAGGTTTACTAATTGTCATATCAACGACACGGGGTCTCTCTGGTGTTCTTCCTTAAGTCTGTAGAACCTGCAAAATATGGTTGTGCAGACTCTCAATTGATGTACCCCTTCAATCCTTAGATTTATCTGTTCTGGTGTATAGGATCTAGCAGCTAGTCTCTCGCGTAGCTGATATAACTCATTCTCAAACCCTTCATCTGTAAGATTTAGACGTGATGCTCTTATCACTTGTCCTCTCACTATATTATGAAAAACAAAGCGGGAATGCATACTACCTCTATGTAATAGGGAATTTTTATAACACAATTTCCTATACACTCCTGTGTTAAGTAGACCACTGTCTAACCTTTCAATATATACATCTAAGAATGATATCCATTTATCTGATTTCTCCATTGTAAATTTCAAAAAATATGTCAAAAAGTTGACCTCACAAAAGAACTTCTGTAATTCATCATCAGATCCTGACCACAGAAGAAAGAGGTCATCCACAAACCTAACATAAAAAATGACATGCCTCTTGAAGCTATCCAATAAGAATAGCTTTACCCAGTCTGCCATCACAAGGTTGGCGTAGCTATTGGCACATGAAGTGCCCATAGCCACGCCATCATTCTGAATGTAAATAGTATAGCTGATCAGGAAGCAGAGCAATGCAAATACATTTGCATGTTTAAATCTAGCAATTTAACTCTTGGTTAAAGCAATAGAAAGAATGTCTTCATCTAGACTGGCCGGAGCCATGTTTACATCAAAGGGTCACAACACACTTCACTTGGTCAGTAGAGAGCACTGTTGTTACATTTTTTTCAGTTCCACATCTAACAGCAGTTTTTTCCATTTAAGACAACAAGCCTGTGTCTTACATGAATATTTACAAATGATAGAATTATCTATAAAATTCTATCTGGCTAGGCTGGCAGCCTTCACATTTCACCCCCCCTGGAGAACTCAAGCTAGTTTTTCAAGTGACCCTTGAGAAACGCTGCTTGAGAGTGTTATGTCTATCTGAGTATACCTTACCCCATTGCCTGTCTTCAGGGCCCATCTGCATTGGCATTGCTAATTCCACTGCAGTGCTGCACTGACATATCATATGCTTACAGTCCATCTTAGCAACTAGGCATTTTGCCGGCTGGCTCTGTTTAACCAAGTTAGGGGGTTGTGATCTGTCATAACAGTGAATTTCCTTCCATACAGATAAGGCTGAAGTTTCTGCAGTGCCCACACTATGGCTAGACATTCCTTTTCTACAGCTGCATAGCATTCCTCCCTGGGTTGGAGCCTTTGACTGAGATAAACCACTGGGTGCCGTTCTCCCTTTGAAGAAATCTGGCTAAGTACAGCCCCTACCCCATGGTTTGAAGCATCCACCTGCACAACAAATTCTTTGCTGTAATCTGGTATGGCTAACCCAGGGGGTCCTCCCAAATCTTCTTTAAGCATCTGGAATGCCTGCTCACATGCTGGGGTCCACACAACCTTATCTGGCCTGTTCTTCCTTGTCAGGTCTGTGAGGGGAGCAGCTATGGTACTATAACTGGGGATGAATATTCTGTAGTACCCTGCTCTCCCTAAGAATGCCCTCACCTGCTTTTTAGTAATAGGTGCAGGCCATGCCTGAATGGCTTCCACTTTGGCAGGTTCTGGCCTTATCTTACCACTCCCCACTTTATGTTCTATGTAGGAGACCTATGGCATACCCACCTGATATTTGCTTGGCTTAATGGTCAACCCTGCCCTCTGTAGTCTGCCCAGCACCTCCCTGACATGCTGAAGGTGCTCTGCCCAGGAATGTCTGTAGATGGCAGTATCATCTAGGTAAGGAAGGGCAAACCCTCCTGCTCCTGCTAGGATACGATCTACCAACCTCTGGAAAGTCACTGGGGCATTCTTCATCCCAAAGGGCATCTTTGTGAACTCATACAAGCCAAAAAGAGTCACAAAGACTGACTTCTCTCTAGCACTGGGAGTCAAGGGCACCTGCCAGTAACCCTTGGTAAGATACTTAGCCCCACCCAGCTGCTCTAGGGCCTCATCTGTCCTAGGCATGGGGTAAGCATCTGACTCTGTGTGACTATTTAATTTCCTGTAGTCCACACAGAACCTGGTGTTGACATCCTTCTTTGGAACCAGCACCACTGGGGAGGCCCAGGGACTGTTGGACTCTTGAATCACCCCTAGTTCCAACATCTCCTGCACCTCTTCCCTCAGAGTCTGTTTGACTCTCTCAGGCACTCTATAAAGGGCCTGCCTAATAGGCCTTTGGGGTCCTGTATCCACCTGGTGCTGCCCCAGGTGGGTGCACCCTGGTTTCCCAGTAAACATGTCCCCACATTCCTGTAACACTGCTTGGATTTCTCAAACCTGGGTAGGGGATAGCTGCTGGGACATTGCTACCCCTTCCACTGAGGTGTCATCCCAAGCCTCACTGAAGAGATCAGTCTCCAGATCTCCTTCAGACTCCTCCTGCAACTCACTGCAAATGCTCAGCACAAGGGCCTCCCTATCATGGTAAGGTTTCATTATGTTAACATGCTACAATTTGTGCCCCTGCCATCTGCCTAGCAGTTCCACCATGTAGTTAACATCACTTACCTTTCTTACCACCTTGTAGAGTCCCTCTGACAGGAATGAGAACCATTACCTGCTGCCCCTCAGCATACTGTGTAGCTTGAGCATTCCTGTCATACCACACCTTTGTCTGTTGCTGGGCTTCAACCAGGTTCTCCTGGGCCAAGCCCATGAGTCTCTTGACCCTTGTCCTGAGGTTTAGGACATATGCCACAACAAACTCCTTGTGAGACTCACACTCACCTTCTCACTCATCTCAAATTAAATCTAGAGGTCCCCTCACCCTATGCCCATACAGCAACTCAAAGGGTGAAAAACCTGTGGATTCCTGGGGAACCTCTCTGTAAGCAAACAACAGATGGGGTAAATATTTGTCCCACTCCCTCTTAAACTGCTCTGCAAATGCCCATAGCATGGATTTGATTGTAGAGTTTGACCTCTCAACAAGACTATTGGTCTGGGGATGGTAAGGGGTGGTCTTCATGTGCTTAACCCCACAGGACTTCCACAGACAAGCCAGCAGGTCTGACATGAAATTGGCACCTCTGTCAGTCAGTATTTCTTTTGGTAAACCTACCCTTCTGAAAATTTTTAACAAATCATTTGCCACCTTCTCTGCCAGAATGGAGGACACAGGCCCTGCCTCAGGGTATCATGTAGCATAGTCCACTACTACTAGAATATACTTTTTCCCTGTGGAACTTGGGGTACTCAGAGCACCCACAATATCCATAGCTACCCTCTGAAATAGCTCCTCAATCACAGGTAAAGGTATCAAAGGAGCTCTCACCTAGTCTCCTGCCTTGCCTATCTTTTGGCACTGCTCACAGGTCCTGCAGTACCCTGTTAAATCTCTGGAAATTCCAGGCCAATAGAAGTTCTGCATAATAGCCCTCTTTGTACGTTTTATGCCCATATGACATGCAAAGGGAAGATCATGGTCTATGGCTAGAAGCACCAGACAGTAGGCTCTAGGCACTACCAAGTGCTGTACTCTCTCACCTTCTAGCCCTCCTTCAGGGGTCCACTCTCTGTATAGTATCCCTTTGTCCCAGTATACAGATTCCTCCTGTCCTTGAGAATCAGGTGTTCTCTAGCTACCTGCCTCAGGCCTTGCAATGTAGGGTTTGAGAGTTGAGCCTGTCTCAACTCTTTCCTTGTGACCCTTCCCAGCTCCCTTTCCACAGGAAATCTGCCATCCTTTGACAGTGGTGCCTCACTGTCAGTCTGGGTACTACTACTTACCTCTACCTTTGCAGTCACTCTGTCCAAGGGAACATCAGTACCCATAAGCAGCTGTGGCTCACATTCAGCCTCACTGCTACAGAGTAGCTCACCCACCCGAAGTAACCACCTCACCAGTCCTGGCTGCAAGTATGCAGTCTGTCTGCGTCTCCCCCAGGCTACCAGACCCACATGCTTGTCTCCTAGCCTGACCATGTTTTACTGTATAAGCACATGGTACTGCCTCATCCAAATCCTTCCCCATCAGGACATCTGCAGGATGGTAGTTTCGTACCTCTGTTGTCTTAAGACAACCTACTATTGGCATTTTGACTTTCCCACTTACTGGCTCCCTCACCTTATGTTCCCCACCTTGTCTCTGTGGACATCTGTATGCCACATGGCCCCACTGGTTGAATTCAAAACATTTAACCCTAGGTCCTGGGTGTGTACCTGGACTAGTGGCTTCCCCTGCTACTGGCAGATTCTGATGGGGCAGTCTGTGCTGCCCATCTTGGGTTCCTTTAGACCCATGAGCAGTACTGGGGGTCCCTTTCCTGTGCAGGGCTTCCCTGCTTGCCAGGTATCGGTCTCCCTTCTTCCCCAACTCATCTGAAGTAGCACATTGTCTATCAACTAACAAGCTCCTCATGTCTTCAGGAAAAGTGCTAAGGGCTTGTTCCCTCACCAAAAGGTCTGCCAGCCCTTCAAAAGTGGTGACCTGACATCCACTCACCCACCTATGGAAATAAGTGCTCAGTTCAGCAAAATATTCACACACACTTTCATCTGCCTTGCGTCTATGCTCACAAAACTTTTTCCTATACATTTCGGGTGTTAGCTTAAACAATTCCAACAAATGCTTTTTAACAGCAGTATAATCAAAACATGCAACATCAGACATTTTTGACAACACAGTTACAGCTTTACCATGGAGTAAGGGGGTCAGGAACCGTACCCAGAGCCTTTGGTCAACACCATTCTGTTTGCATACCCTCTCAAACATATGAATGAAACTATCAAAATTATCCCCCTCTTTAAACTGCGGAATAAATTTACTGACCTGTTGTGCTTCTGGGGTCCAGTTACTCCCCTCCCCATTACCTCCATGACTCTGGCGAAGAGTCAGCATCTCCTTCTCAAGCTGCCTCTGCCTCTCCTTTTCCTCAGCTTCTAGACATAGCAGTTTTTCATTCTCCTCAGCCTGCAAACATTGCAGTCTCTTAGTTGTTTCTATTTCCACACACCTGGCCTCCAACTCAAGTCTCTTTAGCTCCAGAAGAATTTTTAAGTCCTATGCACAAAGGTTGAGCTGTCCATTCTCCGAGGGTATTATATTTCCACTGCCAGTCTGATTGTCCTCCTGGTTGCTGTTTTCTGATGCAGCTGTAGCCTTCAAAGCTCACTGTGCACAAGCTGCAGGAATTCACTCTACCCACACCACTACAAGCCAATTAGTATTTGCCACCAATTAATACATGATGTGGATATCCCACCACTGCCAAACAATTAATATGTGACACCCATGCCCTGGCCCAGCAGTCAAGGATCCTCAATCATTACCACTAACACCAGTGAGGGGCGTCTCATATAGGAGGAAAGGATAGCAAATACACACAGTAAAGTGCAATTTCCCTTAAGAGCACACATAGATCACAGTCAGTCCGGGGCTGGTCACTCGCTTGCTCCCCAGGTCCCCAATAAAACTCCCCACTGGCACAGCTATAGGATCCAGATCTTAGCCAGCTGGGCAAGCTAAAATCTCCAGCACCCTCTCTGTCCAACCAGTGCTTTGTGTCCCTGCCCAAGTAGCTGACACACACACACTTTGAGATAAGAGTTTATACAACCACACATATACTCCTGGGGAAGGCTGGCACAGGTTCTCCAGCTCTGTCCCTTTTACCCAGACTATATGGTAGAAATCACTGCCACCACCCAGCTAATATTTATCAGCTACTCAAAAGCCTTTAAAAGGGTTTCCAAGTATTACTGTGCAATATTATTTTCCAATTGGTAGTATAACTAAACAGTCAAGGCTTATTAGAGTGACTTGGTACAGTAATCACTATAAATATGCAATGTACTCTAGAGCTTAAATTATCTCTACACAAAATGGCCACAGTTGAAAGGTTTAAAAATATTTAATAATAAATACTAAAAACATAAGACAATACTTCTTAATACATAGTGGTAGTCAAGAGTTCAGACATCACAGAGAAATATTTAAAATAATTAAGTAGTACAGTTCTGACATCACAGAAAAACACTTAGTCTAATCTTTCTAGTTTCTAGCTATTTCTAAGAGAAAACACAAGTCTAAGATAAACTTACTTATAGAGCAAGACAGTGCTGTGAGTTGGATGGTCAAGACAAAAATGCTTAATGCCCTCTGATTTTCTCTTAGTTTTTAAAATCACATTCCTGGTTCCCATTACATCATTCTTCACACACCCCTGGGTTCTCAAGCTAACAGAAACTGCATTTACATTCTTAACATCTCATTTTGTTATCTTGCAGCTGATCAGGAAGCAGAGCAATACAAATACATTTGCATGTTTAAATCTAGCAATTTAACTCTTGGTTAAACAATAGAAATAATGTCTTCATCTAGACTGGCTTGAGCCATGTTTACATCAAAGGGTCACAACACACTTCACTTGGTCAGTAGAGAGCACTGTTGTTACATTTTTTTCAGTTCCACATCTAACAGCAGTTTTTTTTCCCATTTAAGACAACAAGCCTGTGTCTTACATTAATATTTACAAATGATAGAATTATCTATAAAATTCTGTCTGGCTAGGCTGGCAGCCTTCACACATTCTCTGACCACTGCTTTCAATTGAATGTTACAAGTGGTTTAAGTTGTGGACTAGCTGTTTCACTGGTTATGACTTTGCAATCACTGTTTCTACCCAGTGTCCTTTCTTACTAGTGGAAAGTCTACCTGAGTTGAATGTTGGCCACTCTTGTATGTGATCTTGTGACTGTCTTTCTTGTTGAACCATGTACTGGCAACCATCAAACCATTTTCCAGTCAGAAGTGTAGAATGACCTCTCCTTCTTTATTCCTGCTGCCCTGCCCATGTGAATTCAGGCAGTCCTTACAATCCACTTCTCTGTCTGTCCAGATATGTCCATTCAGATCATTCATTATCAAAGTCAATAAGGTTGTCCTGCTTTGTCTAGTAGGTCCTACAACTGCTGTCTGAATGCACTCTTTTCCTCACTATCACAGCCCTACTGTGGGGCATAGGCTGAGATTATTAACAGTGTCCTATCCTTACACTTGAGTCTGAGCACCATGAGTCTGTCAGTGATTCTGACATCCCTCACTGTCTGCTGAAGCCTCTCCATCACCACATTTTCCACCCCATTTCTAGTCTGTCCTTCCCCTGAGTAGTAGACTCTGGATCCCAAGCCATGATGCTTTGCTACACTGCCCTTTCATCTCATTTCCCAGATATATAGGATGTCCAGTCTCCTCCTTACCATCATGTCATCACCTTTGAAGCTACACCCTGTCAAAGAACCTACATTTAGTGTAGCAGTCCTTAGTTCATGTTTGACAGGTTGATTTGTTTTGCTTCCTGCCTTTGCAAAACATAGCTACCCAAGGTAACCCAAGGTGGGCAACTGGACACAGACTGGCAAGTAGCTTATTGACCCATGTTTGCTGGGATTTATGGCAGGCACACACTGGCCAATAAAGGCACATACACCCCACCCACCCTCTAGCATAGATCACTGTCATAGATTGGAGTAGGCTGAGCCCTCAGCACACTTATCACCAGCAAATCTCCATGCCCATTTTGGGGACATTAGTCAACATGACTGAATCACCTAGAGCCAACTAGGAATACAGAGTCCTGTAAGACTAGTGGCTCATGGAAGATGAAAGGTGACCGATTATCCTCCACATATTCATGGTGGTCAATGTTTAAAGGGCTCATGGTTAAGATTCTGTGAGGAAGGCCAGTGGAGATCCTAAATGCTGACTCCCTTGTAGATGGGCAACAATAAGGCTTCATGCAGCAGAGTTGTATCTAGTCTAATGAAATCTATTTCTATGACTATCTCACAACTGCAGAAAACAAGTTCATCCCTGTGGATGCAGGGCATCTAGACTTTTTCATTCCCTGTGGCACTGTACCTCACAACTACCTTTAATTTAATTTATTTAGATTTGCAAAGATGAAAAAGGATACCCCTTTTTTTAGAACACAAATGCTATAAAATACAGCAAAAAATAATAAAAACAATGGCATTAATATTTACTTCTCAAACATGTTCATATTCCACACTTAAAGGAGTTGTGTGTTTAAATGTGAAAAATGTTTAAACACTATATTGTGTTTATGTGCAGGTAGTACAGGATATTCCAATGGCTTGTGTAGGTGTACTTTGGATATGTGAGCAAAGCAGTCTCTTACACAATGACATTATTTAAAAAAGAAGTTTCTTACATTTTTGCAGTAATACCATTGTATTATGAAACGTCATTGTTATTCTGCCGCTTCACATTTACTATGCAATCTGCGAACACCTAGGGATATACTGGGTCTGCGTGTGCCTCTTTATTTGATGATGCTTGTACATAACTCCTTTTAGTGCAGTTTGTCTCACATCCTTCCTATGGAAGATTGTGCAGCAGACTGTGTGTGTGTGTGTGTGTGTGTGTGTGTGTGTGTGTGTGTGTGTGTGTGTGTGTGTGTGTGTGTGTGTGTGTGTGTGTGTGTGTGTGTGTGTGTGTGTGTGTGTGTCCACCTGCCTAACTGAAGATGCTCACACTCCATTTATGCAACTTCTGTTCACATACTCAGTCTGAACTTTTTTTCTAATTTGGTATGTGTATGTATATTTTTTTTATGTTGGGCATTGGTGTGTGAGATTTTTTTTTTTCTTTCTGTCTTTCTTTCTTTCTTTCTTTCTGTCTAGGCTGTTGAGTAGCTTTTCTGCTTTGTAGCATGGAGAAAAAGGTGTACATAACAGTTTATTTTAAATAACTGCACTGATCTGTTTCAGCATAGAGATCAGTATAGTTATAGAACTGGTGTACATACAGTACTGCTGGATTCAGCAACAATTCATTATTTACTGATTTTTCCAGTCAGGTTTCAGCTTTTCTGATTTTATAGTTCTGATGTTATATAATTAAACATACTGACTTATAAAAGATCAGAGGTGATGGGAAAATAAGAGGGCGATGAATGTAACCTAAAACTGTGACACGGACTGGAAAGTATCAAGCTGACATAAAGCAGAGTACAGCAGTTAGAGAATAAACGAGCAGCTGCTGTGCTCTGTACTGAGACTGAACTGGATCCACAGATCTACGCAAGGTATCATAGCAAGGTTGGATAGCAAACTTGGCAAGCTTATTGATGGAGAGCTCTAAGTGAGTATCCAGTCTTTGGTGGAACGGGTCTATATTAGAACATCGAAGTTTCAAAACTTCGAATGTTCTAATATCGACCCCTATTCAGCGAAAACTGAAAACATCGAACATACAGAACAGCTATTTTTTCCCCTAGGGAAAAAATGTGCTGTTCCAAAACACATACACACAACACAAGCACACCAAACAAACAGCAATCCACACACATACACTTAAAATCTTACACCTAACCCTACACTAAACTATACACACTCCACTAACTATCCACTTACGTTAACCCAAACCCTAACCTTAAGGTCCGTCACTACTGCACACTCACCTCACCCGGGTCCTAACCCTAACTCACCTACCCTGCCCTAACCCTCATGTCCACACAATTGCACATAAACCTAACCCACACCCTAACCCTAACTAACCTGCACTCATTTGCACACTTACCTGAACCCGACCCCTAACTTTCCACCACAGCGCTGAAAATACAGAAGCAACAGAAATGGACAACCAAATTCTTTCCCTAGGAAACAATTTGGTTTTGTGTTGCTTCGATATTTTCAGCTTTCGCTGAATAGGGGGTCGATATTAGAACATTCAAAGTTTTGAAACTTTTGGAACATGGTAGTGTGTGTAGGATTGGGAGAATGGTAGTAACTGGAAAACTGAAAAGAAAACAAATATAACTTTTTTAATGTAATCAAAAGAAAACTTGCATACTTAAGAGTCAGTGGTCCTAGGGAGGGCTCACTCATAGGCTAAATCGTGCAATACAGAGCAGTCTGAAAAAAGGGTGGCAAAATGACAGTTATGCTGGAATTTAGCACTAGACAGAAGTACTCGAGACCATGGCATCATCATTAAATTACATTTGCATAATGGTAGAAAACAATAAGTATATCTAATCTGCCCTTTTCAGTGTCTTAATATTCTATTTCTCTTTCATTCCTACCTTTCCTTTTACCATACCTGTTCCATGAGCTTGAATGTTTCTATGGATTCTCTCTGCTACTGTGGTCCATGGAGTAGCTAAAGCAAGCAATCTGTGTATGCACTTTCCTTCCTTCTCTGTCTTTCCTGTTCAGGATGAGCCCTTCACGTCTCACTGGCATGATCTTCTGTATCATCCTGATCCTCCCTGGTCTCAAGTGAAAAGATATCCAGCTCCCCTAGCTCCTGGTCTTACCCTCTGTCTCATGGATATTTCTACAGCTTTCCTCTGGCTTCCTTCAATAATATGTAATTTGACTTTTGAATGTAATTGTCTGTTAAGATCATTAAGCTTTTTTTCTCCTGGCCTGTACTGAAAAGGAGGCTTTTATGACCAAGGTAGATTTTCCCACAACAAATGTAAATAAATAAATAAATAAATACATTGCTTTTGTAGCTCATTTCACGGCTGAAAAAAAATCGTAGAGATAGATTTCTTTTTTCACTGGCTGGTTAAGAAGTGAATAAATGAAAAAAAAAAGCATGTTAAATCCTTCATCAGACAGTACTAGATAGACCATAGCTCTCAACTTCCCCTCTCCAAAATGAGGAACACTTGCCCTCATAATGTGGAACAAATGGGCAAAATGTGGAACTACACAAAGAGCTTACTAACAACTTCAACTATGAAGGTCAGATCATGGTTAAAATATGTTGGTTTTACTTGTAAAAAAGATCTTTTAATGAATTAATATGATTAATTTCTATTTACCATGGACATCAGTTAGAAAAAAAATCTGACACCAGATATGTGACAGTGGCAGATCCTTCCAATGTGGAACATTGAGGAACATGAACATTTTAAGACCCCAAATGAGGTACATTCCTCATAATGAGGTACACTTGAGAGGTATTTGGGAGGTAGCTGCACAGTTAGATCTTCCAACTGGTAATCTGTCTGAAGTAGCACTATTGCAGTCCATAGTTGCCAAACCCACCATCTATGCTCATGTTCAGAACGTAAGAGCAATCCCTAAAAAGGATGTTTTCTGCAACCATCTTGTGAAGGATCCAAGTAGCCCCCCCCCCCCACTCTGTTGCTTTCATTATGAATCGCAGCCCTGCCTTCATATGGGTAACAAAACGTAATACATTCCTTGCCTGGATGCAGAGTTATTACATAGTTTGCAATGCAAACAAGTTAGTTGTCTTTAGCAAGATCTGAACCTGCAAGTTAAATGTCATAATCTTTTGTATGACTCCTCATAATGCTATTTTCTCTGTGATAAAGTGTGTTATTTGAATACAGCAACTTACATTCTTAGCTTTCTTAACAGCCTTTCTAGTTTGTAAGTAGACAGTATCAGTTCATTTCCAAAAGAGTTATTAGAGGTACGTTATAATTTCACATGGAAATGACACTGAAGTGCTGCAGGGAGTTAAAAGTGTAAACGTGACTGAACAGATAATGAACAGGAGAGTCAAATAAGAAATAGTGGACTGTTTTTCTTTCTTTTACTCTCTCTCTGTTACTAGGAATATTTCCTACATTCTGTGTCATCATTTTCATTTACATGTCAAATAAGAACTGTCACATATCTTACTTTAATTACACCCCTCATACCAATGAAACTGTAATTGAATATTTCGCTAACTGTTATATGCATTTCTACCCTGTGTATATATGTAACTAAGATTTGTCTAAAAGTCTGTCTCTGTACTGACATACCTTAGAATTTCTTTATTGTATAGTTGGCACCCTACTGTTTTATCGTATCATGGTTTATGTATTTTTATTCATTCATGGTTTATGTTTTTTGTTTTGGAGCTTTTCTCCTCGGGCCTCTGCTGAAAAAGGACTTCTAGCCCAGTCAGACCAATCCGGTTAACAAATGTAAAATAAATAAATAAATAATTTCTGAAGATATTTAAAGCACATTTGTTTTGCATATAGTACTATGGGTGCAGCACCATTCATCTGTTACAATCCTTTTTAGCTACTAGGAAACAAATCCTTAGAAAAAAAGACAAACTAGTTACAGTTGAATGAATCTGAGTCCATTAAAAGGGCTAAGTTCAAAATGAAGAAGTCTGTTTTCATTTGCAGATTAAGAAATTAAGGAGCTAATGGCTGTTTCATTTTAAAGATTACAAAGCCTAGCCTCAGGGCAGTGACTCAGCGCTAAGGCCTAATGTTTGTGTCAACAATTCTGTGCCACCCCCACCTGCCTGGACTTCATCCAGCACTGCCATTTCAAGGTACAGCATACCTAAAACAGGGGGACGCATGTTCTTGACACAAGTATATACATTCAGCGAGCTGTGCGCATTATTCATTTAATTAAAACTTAAGTGCAGTGATCTGAAATACACCCTTCTCAGTCACGAACAAGGGTGTTTTGTTTAAGTGAATGTGGAAAGGTACTGTGGAGATTTCCCTTTGTTTCAGTTTAAGTGTCAAGGGATCTTGTATCTCCCCACCAGAACAACCAACAGCTCAGACCTTGGGTCCTTGACTTAACATATGTTTAGAGGGATATAACCTTTGGAGCATACCTCTCAACCTCTTAAGAGTAAGAAAGCTGGACAAAGGCACAAAGAGTGTGGGGACAAAAGCCCAAAATAGTGGCACTTTTTAAATATTGCTCTTACAGACTTGGAAATTTGATGGAATAACAGGTTTTCCCCATTAGCATTTATTTTCTGACGGATATGACTGAAACTCAAAAGTGTGCCATTAGTTTTCTGACTACAGTCCTCAATGTCAGTGGTTTGTCAGAAAACCACAGTTTTATAAGAAACAGATCAAAAATATGAGGCAAATATTTGGACATTCTGCCAAAATCTGGACAGCTGAAAGGTATGCTTTGGAATACAGCACACACACCTCATAGTATACTACAGTGTTAGCAGAACATGAGCTCAAATACCTAGGACTAGGCTAGCATCCAGAAATCTGTTTTAGCATCAAAAGCGAGTATTTAACTTGACATATACAATGTGAATATTTTATTTAGTTCTAAATAATACACATTTCAAGTCAGAATTTACACAGCATGTTCCATTTACAAGAAACACCATTTTCGTATGGGTTAGACAAGGAATGCAGCAAATATCAGGAAAACTAAGGGGCAAAGAATGATCCTTTATAGCTGTTGTAAGCTACATTGCTTACACTAATTTTTAGAAAAATAGTAGGGACCCTGATTATCAAGAGCCTCTTCATTTTATTGAAAACCAAGGTAACAATTGGCTGAAATAATTACATTGTAAGGCGTTCATCTGTCAAACTGAAATCCTAGAATCAAGCAAACAACGAGAAATGCATTAGGTTAGCAGAACACAGTCAGTATTTAATTTACATCATGCCACTGAAACTATAAACTCACAAACAAAAAACATAACTTACTGCATTTTATATATGTTAGCTGTATTTATTTCCAGGTTTACAAAATCATATATAAACACATAACATACATACATAAATAAATGAGAGCTTGGCTAGTACATTACAGAATAAAGTCACTAAACCTGTTACCGTCAGAAAAAAATGAATTAAAACAATTAAAACTTTATTATTTGACTTATCTGAAAATGATGCTGTTTTGATCTCTTTTGTATAAATTAGGCTCACACAAAGCACAAATGAGGATAAGTGTTAAGAAATGGATACTACAGGGCAGAAAGGATTTTAATTACAGGGTTGCTACAACACGGACCTTTACACTTGAGATTTAGCAGACCTGCCTTCTAAAGTATAGAAATAATCAGTTTGGTATGCTCACTGCTCATCACCTTCCAGTCTTTTATTACTTAAAGCCGGAGTGTAGCTGACAGAGAAAAAACCCTACCATGGAGGTTACGTCTTGACTATCCATTTTGTCTACATTCAGTACATTGATATACATTAATCCTCAGGTGTGATAGTGCGAGTGTTGCAGAAATCTTCATGCTACAAAAAAACAGGATTAAGTTAACAATGATAAAAAATACAGAGTACATGCTGTTTTTATTAATTGGAAAATGTTGGGGAAAATTTTAACATGTAGCAAGCAGCAGTTGTTACAGGTTGTGGAAATGTTTTTATGTTGCTTTTTTAAATAAGATCATAAGGGTTTTAACAGTCAGTCAGTAGCCATTTTAGGGAAAAATTATGGATGAATGCATCTTGAAAGTAAGAAAGAATGAAAGTGAGAAAGTGTGTTTTCCATGATCACTCGAGTGCTACGTGAAATTGAAATTTGTTTCTCAAGTTTCCTTATGGTAATGGGCTTAATATGTCATCCATCTGATGATCTGTACCTAGCAGCTAGGCATTACACAGCATTGGTTCTAATCTGTGTAATAAATACAGCTGTGAGTCAGAGAGCCTGGTTCATTATCTGTGAACATCATCATGTGACGTACACCAAACAGCCTTATATCAGTTAGACAGCTAAGGCAAGGAAACTAAACCAGAAAATATCACATTTTCCAAAATACCATACGTCAACCACTAGCTGCTTTCCACCGCACACTGTAAAGGTTTTCTTTAATATGGAAAGTATGTGCATTTCTGGGGAGATTATGCTTATGAAACAGCTTTACAGAGGATATGCAGCAAGAGAAATGCAAACAGTTTATTGAAAAGAAAATTCAGATAGTATTTGATTGAGTTTCTTTCACTGAAAAGGATGACATCCCCTACAGTATGACACATATTGTAGTCTATGTGAAAATATGGGACTCACAGGGTAGCCTAAAATGGTTTTCAGCATGCCTGTGCACTGTTGTTCTTTTTCATGAGTTGTTAATCCTTTTCCCTTTATTGCGTCATTCATGGGTAACTTTGAAATACTTTTGCTATGTGCCTTATTTCTTGCAATGCATAAACACACACACACACATGAACATTATCAGGAAGAACACTGATGCATTATTAAAGGCAGAATGTAATATGAATCAGAATAATATAACATTTCTAAAAGCACTAAAATTAAATACTTTACAAAGAAGTATATGGCATTCCTTAAAAGTACTGACATTTGTTGATTCCTATGGCATCTAAGATGGGAATCATACACAATTCTGATAGTAATTTACAGTAACGTTCTTCTTATATTTTTACTGTCACTGTATAAGTAGTACCTTCATTTTGTACAGCATGACTTCAGGGACTAGTTAGAGATCTAAACTACTCAGTCTTAGAAATGTTTTAATTATTCTGGCAAACGCTATAACACAAATGTGTACACGTGTACAGAAACAGATACTACATTTTCATAGCACTGTTCTGAAGAAGAGTTCACATAGTTTCTTAAAGAGTGAGACACATGCAAATATAAAATGAAATAAAAGTGAATTTCTGTATTTCTCAAAAAGCGGGAATTTTATCCCTGTTTTATTAGCTTCCAGAATTTTACTGTGAACATTGGATCACCATTGAAATATTAACCATATTACTGCAACATTTTCTGTATGTCTGCCACGTGTGTCCATTGAAAGGTAGTGCACAATGTTGAAATAGACCAGTTCTAACAGACAAAGGTGAAATACGATGGGCTTAACAGACCTACTACAGAGAAATGTTGTCTTCAGTTTCATAGAAGCTATGACTCTTGTCAACATCTAGGCACGCTTGTGCAGACATAGACATGCACACACATATATGCACAAAAAAATCAGTAATCACTATGAACAAAGAACAAATATGCACAGATCAATGTAATATTCACAGCATAAAATAACTTGTTGTTCACCTTTCCTTCTGCTTATTTGTTTAAACTACATTGCCTTATACCATAAAGTATCATTTTACATAGGATCACAAGGGAACAGGTGTGGTTCAGACACAAACGTTTGGTAGAAACTTATGTCTGCTACCTTAAAATAATGTTATTTATAATGTTCCTCACCATCATATGTCTTTAACACACATATAACTTCCATCGCACAAGCAAGTCACTTATTCCGTCCTTTGGCAGTTCAATTCCTTGACTCTTGCAAGAGCTGTGTCCTTGTTTTATTTACTTATTTTGTTAACAGATATTGTAACAAATATAGATATAAGGCTATATAAATGAACACTGCCCATTTCTTTCAAATGCTCCATGTTAAATGGTCAGTTTTGTACCATTCATTTCTTTAATTCATTCCCGCCACAGTTTTTTTTTCTGAGTCAGTGAAAAAAACAGTACAGTAATTTTTCTTGGAATAAGATTTGTCTTCTTGTTTAATCCTATGGTTTCTCTTCCTTCAAGTGTCAGACACACAGCAGCATCTGTAGCACAGGTGCAGAAGTTCTCAGGTAGAAGTGCACAAGCAGCTTCTCTGATGGGCCAGACAGGTTACACATAGTCTTTCCTGTTATAGGCACTTGGTGCTGTAGACCGAGCAGCTGAGTATCCAACACGAGATGGAGCATATTTCTCATCTTTAGGTGGGCAAGAGCAGCACAACAGAGCCCCACCAAGAATCAGCAGAGCAGAAGCTGCCCAGCCAATGTAGAGTGATGCCCCAAGTTCCCTCCGCTGGGCATCAGTCACCAGGGGGTTGTAGAAATCTCGGATAATGGTGTTTGCAGACCAGCTGACAGGGATTAATTCCATCACTCCAGACAGGAGGAACATGACACCTGCTAGGATGGTGATCTTAGCCTTTGTAGCCTCATCTTCCACACAGTTGGTGCACTTTGCCCCAACAATGGCTATGAACACAGCTAGAATGGCCACAACTATGCTGATCACAGTTAGAGCGCGGGCTGCCTGAAGATCCTGAGGAAGTGCCAACATGGAGTCATAGATCTTACACTGCATCTGACCTGTGCTCTGCACCACACAGTTCATCCACAAACCCTCCCAGATGATCTGGGCTACCACAATATTGTTACCTATGAAGGCTGTCACCCTCCACATGGGAAGGGCACAGCAAATAATAGCACCAAGCCACCCAATAACAGCCAGAGCCAGTCCAAGGATCTCCAGTCCAGCAGACATGCTTTTGCCTTCTTGTGTTTCTTCTTGGACGAAATGAAAACGAGATTTGACCTTAAGCAGTTCTTTTTTTTTTCCTCAGTGTAGGGAATGCTTTATGTAATTCTATCCTGAAATACAGCTGTGTTGCTCTTTCTTCTTCCTTGCCAGAGGAGTGACTAATACAATCAGAGGCAAGCCTGCCTACTATATACCTGTGCAAGCAGAAGGAGGAGCTGGGTAGTGTGTGTGTGTGTGTGTGCGTGTGTGTGTGTGTGTGTGTGTGTGTTGGGGGGGGTGCGCGCGTGCATGCATGTGTGTCTGTTAAGCCGCAGGTAATTCTTCTTACAGTCTGTTTACAGTGTTTTTTTTTAAAGTTACAGCATAACTTTAACTGCATACCACACAGCACAAGAACTATTTCCATTTCCCCATTTTATTAGCTTGGAAATGAAACCATCTGACTTCAAAACATGAACCAAATAATCAGAATACATTATTTTAATGTGATGAACAAAACACTATGAGACTTAAAAATGTTTAGTGTTATTGGAGATTCTGTCAGGTAATAACATTTTAAATTCCTTCATCCACGAAGGGTCATATTATCTTACTAGTTTCAATTGGCATTTGTTAAGTGAGTGTTAAGTTAAATTAAAGGACATAATGCCATACAAAATATTTTGCAACACAGGTATTGTGTCACCTTATGTTTCTTTGTTTTCTTAATATATTTGATTGACTGTTATCTTGTTTAGGGATACAGCAGTGTTAATTATTTAAACAAAGTAAAATATCACATGCCAGCCTTAATATTCTTCCTATTTATTTTTCATTGAAGTAGTCTATAACACCTGAAACTTCACTGCCCTTTATATACCAGAATGTCATGATATTTATCAGTCTTCCTCTTCTCCCTTGCTGAACACTAAAAATCACTGAACTGCTTGGTCAGAAACTAATATTACTACATTATAAGGTCTATCATTGTATACTCTCTGGCAGGCCAAAAACAAGTTATTAACAATATAACATAAGTGAGAAAAAATACAGAAGACTGAAGAAAAATAAAATAATGAGTTTATTCTGAAGATATGACTTTGTAATATCACAAAATGTTGCTTTTCAATACTTTGAAAGGTCATGATGTTCGAATTATATATAAACAAAGGAATCTTAAAAATACACTTCTGGTCACTGCATTGTGTCATTTGTGTGACACAGGCCATAAATCAAATTTGCAACCTTTTTTTTTTTTTAAACATCTGAATTTTTGGGGATCAGAAGTAAAATATTCACTCTCAAGATTCAAAATAATGTTAATAATTCTATCCCCCTTATCTAAAATCCTCGAAAAGTGTATCCTCCTCACTAATAAACTGCTAAGCAACACCAATCACAGTACTACCACAGTTCTAATTAGCTTTACCAACACAGTAAACCAGCATCGAAACAATGTTAACCTAGTATCCACTGTATTCCTAGAACTCTCCATGGTCTTCGATACTGTCTCCAATCCCAAACTCCTTTCTGCTCTCTCCGATCTTAATCTCAGCCACTCCACACTAGTGTGGTTTCAAGACTCTCTAACCAACTGCCAACAAGCAGTAGAATGGCAAAACTCCTTATCTCCCCTCCTACCTGTCACCCGAGGGGTCCCCCAAGGATCCATTCTTGGACTTCTTCTTTTCAGCATATTCACCAACCAACTCCACAAAGCTACCCAGCACCCCACTCAAGTCCAGAATGCCGATGACTCTACTCTAATCTGCTGTGCCCCATCATTCCCTCAATTCCAGGAATTGACACGAGTCCTTTACCACTGTTGAAACCTGGTTAGCCAACTCTCAACTAATACTTAACCCCAATAAAACACAGCTAATGATATTCTATCCCACTAGAGCCTTAGACCCCCATACCACCATTCACAATATTCTCAACCAATAACACCCCTATCACACCTCTCCAACACACCAAACTTCTAAGGGTTATCATAAATCACAACATGAAATTTGACATGCACATTGCACAGACAATAAGAAAGTCCTTAAAAACTCGGAACCCTATATACATGTAAAAAGTACCTAACCAATGACAGTAAAGCCACCATCACAAGAACCCACCTACTATCCACACTCCCCTATGCCGTCCCCAAACTCATCAACCTAAACAAAGCAGACTTTAACAAGCTAAACACCTGCTACAATAAAATAGCTAGGTTTGCTTCTGACTCACCCTTCAGGACATATCACTGCATAGCAATCAAGCAACTATCCTGGTTAGAATTACCCAACCTGCTCACATATAACCAGCTTACAATAGCCCACCAAATTCTATATTATCCCGATAGAGTTCCTGCTGTTCAAGGTCGACTTAATATCTACTCTAACAAACGCCTATTAAGGTGCACAATACAGCACAGGCTGGCATAGGCAAAAGCAGCAATAGCTCTGGGGACTCCTTGTTTTCCATTTCTGTTGTAAAAGCATGTAACACCATCCCTGTAGATATTAGGACCACTGAAAACAAAAATAATTTCAAAAAACTCCTCCGGTCCCATTTACAAAGTTCTTGGTTATGTAATTGTTCTGACCCTGGATAGCTTCATTTAATAAGATCATATTATACCTTAACCTTCTATGAAAGCTTGCAATAACTCTTTTCTATACTCTTAATCAGTGTGTGTTTACTGTACTAGCCACTGATGAATGTAACCAAATGACTGAACAAAACGTCCTTTCAACTGTATTGTTTATTGTAACACACTGTGCTGTGCTCCTTATAGTATATTTACTTTTTGCTCCTTTCTTGGCCTTGAAGCTGTACCTTATTAACTTGTTGACTCTGTACTGTACTTTATTAACATGTGTATTGTATTTACTGTGTTTGCTGTACTAATCTTTGTGGAGCTTTTCTCCCTGGGCCTCTGCTGAAAGTGGGATCCATGCCCATTCAGACTTTCCCGGTAAACAAATGTAAAATAAATAAGTAAATAAATAAATAATAATAATAATGCTTAAATGTTAAAAATAGAATAATGCAAGCACACATCATCTACACTTACTGCATTGTACAAACCTCATATAAGAGCATTTTTGGGAGACTGTGTCTTTCTACACCAACAGAGTAGAAGCTCTGCCTCCATATCCCTCAGTCCCTAAATACACTTCCTCTGAGGTCACCTTTTCCCTTTTACACTAAATCTCAGAGATAGTAATAAAGACACTGTTCACAAGAGCAACAGCTTAGAAAATAAAATGTCATTAATACAAAACTTTGTGTCTGTATAAATAATATTTCTAGATGCACTGTTACAACAAAATGCCACCTGTTAGAAAGTTCCATTCCTAAAATTGTGTTCACCCTGTTAGACCTGAACAAAGTATGGACCTATGGCTCTTATTTATAACTCTGTTTTATTTTATTTTATTAACCAGGTAGATATCCTGGGCACAAGTCTTTTCAGGGGAGGTCCTGAAACAGTGGCTCATATGGTAGTGTGGGATGCTAATGGAAAATGAAGGAATAAAGCCCAAGCCCACAAGACAAAACTTGCAGCAGTCTATAGCCTTTACATGCTTCTTAGAATTGACCGATTTACAGAATAAATTACAGAAGCAGATGAAATCAGGAGAGTATGGCTCATGTAATCATAGAAAGACTGTCAGTAAGGCTCAAATGGGACTGGAGGTTGGTATAATGGTTAAGGTGTTTACCTTGCAGACACAGGGTACATGGTTTGATTCTCACCTTTGGAGAAGCATGGCTAGGCTTAAGAAGGCCGCCTATGAAATCTACAGCAACTTTCCTTAGGTGTACTTTTAAAGCACTTTCAGTTTATAAACAGGATGTATCCATTCATTTTGCCTGTTATTGCAAAGCAGTTATAAGGCAACAACTGGGATGTAGGGAATCCTTTATAAAACAGTGGCATTTTTGCAACTAAAGCCCAGGGTAGGAGAACTGTGTGTATTAGCTGCAGTAAATCATTCTTAACAAAAAAAAAAATCATCAAAATACATGGAGGCTTATTGGCAGAGGAGTACATCCTACCTTTCTTCTTTTGGACTCCTATTTTATGATATTCTTATTCAAGCAATATCAGCTTTAAAAAAGTACTAAGACAAAAGTTTGCAATATCAAACTTCAGTTTCAGTGTTTCAGGTTATTATTTTAAGGATAGAATTTTCTCACTTGACACCTGTCCTCACACAACTCTCCTACCCAATAACAAAACCAAAATCTATAGAAAGATCCAGCTTGTCCTGTTTGCTTTTCATATGCACTTCCCCGTGCTGCTTTTCTAACCCTGTCCCCTTGTTCAGCTCCACTCTGTTTTACCATAAAAGTGCACCTTGTATGCCTAAGTGTTACTATAAATGTTTTCAATAATTAAAAACACATTTCCCTTTGCATTTTATTATTCCAGTGTCTGTTTTTTTGTAAGAAAGAAAACACCTGTCTCCATTTCTGCAAGATGACGTGACAGTGGTATTGCCTCATATGACATTATCCTGCTACCGGCATCTGCTCCTGCCTAATTTTTTGCCTGCATGATTCTTTTTTTGTTTCAATTTCATTTTTACTCCCTCTGTAATTATATCATGCAGTTTTCTCAGCACTGGCTTATCTTTCAACTTCTTCAGATCACAGGACTCACATTATCGAGTGAAAGTACAAACTGAGGTCAGCCTTCAATCTACTTAAATGGACCTTTTCTTATTTCACTGTACCACTGTGGTCTTTTTCAGTTTCATAACTTTTCAATTTATTAACATTTGCAGATTAGTTTATCAGCACAGTATTGTTCCATCATGATTTGCTGCACTGACATTAATGCATCTTGAAAGGACAGTTTTGCAATGATCAAAGAAGCAGCAAAGTATATATTTTATACAAGCCATAATGGGTGGGTGTTATTGGGGAAATAATGGACATCATTCAGCAATATCGGGCCTATTCATCCCTAGACGGCTCATTATTTCCCTATAACACCCACCCTGGGGGGTATTATTATATTTCGTAATGAGCTGTCTGTTAAGTTGTTTCGTGTTTCTTTTTTTTTTATTAACATGTACATTTTTATATATTTTTGATGTAAAATAGTTCCTCCACCTAATGTTTCAAAGATGGAACAGCATATGGAATTGTTGGAAGAAATATTTTATACACAAAATATAAGTTTTGTAAGTATATCATTTCAACAAACACACATGCAGAGGTACAGACAAACAGACTCACACATAGACACACATACTTATAATTATGTGTATATAGACAGATATAGATAAAGATATATACATATATAGGAGCACACACAAATGTGCCCAGCAGTTGCATATACTTAGTTGACTAAATATATTTCAGATGACTCATTGTGATCAAATGAATGAAAAATATTCATACTGTACAAGGCATTGCACCCTCCCATGCCTCCTAACTGTCCTTGATTTTAAAGAACAACCTAGATTATGCCTCATATTGTTGCTCTGTCGCTCATATAATGTTTGATTTTCAGAGGATTATAATCATCTAGTAATGCCTGATGTTAGAGTTTCATACTTATTATTGATGGAAAGCCTCTTGCCCTACAAAGAAGTTAAGAGATTTGCATTGTGTTTGTCTCTTTATCTTTAACGACTACTTGCCTGTAAAGTCTTGTTGTTCATGAGCCACGAGTTGTCATTGGTGGGGGGGTGAAGGTGCGCACTCCTTTTTTAAGGGTGTGCTTCTGTGCCTGCCTGCCAGATCTGTCAGCAGGCATGTCAAAGTATGAAGATGGAACCAGCTGGCAGCAACTGGATGGGAGGTCAATTTGAGGGCTTATCGGCTATATGGCGGCTGTTTAGGCATCCATACACTGCTGGTACTTCAAGCTATTATTTATTTAAAGTTAAATAATGGATTTAAAAAAATATATGTAAAACAAGTACATTTATCGCTAGTCTCACAGGGTGGCCACGGGAAGTGTTATGTGTGTGTGTGTGTGTGTGTGTGTGTGTGTGTGTGTGTGTGTGTGTGTGTGTGTGTGTGTATATATATATATATATATATATATATATATATATAAACATTTAAATATATATGTTATTAAATATTATTAACATCAGTCCAGCAGCTGTTGTTAGGCATGGGGGTATTTAAGCTGTTGCATTACACATCTGATAGGTGAGTGGTTTTATATTAAAAAAATAAATAAACACATATTTATATAGCTATACACACACACACACACACACACACACACACACACACACACACGTGCGTGTGTGCAATTAAGTTAATAACTAATAGTTTCAAATACAAGAGTAACTTTATAATATGGTAATATTGAATTTAAGGGTACTTTGAGGGAAACTCCTGCATTTTGCTTGTTTAAAGAATTTGATTAATCACATAAATAAATGCCTGGTAACAGCATGTTGAACTATTAAAAATAGGGGTGGCACAGTTAAAATTTTATGGTGGGGCATATTTTATGAATGTTGAAATCTGCATGATTTTGCTGCATATGGTTTGCTTCTTTATTAAAGTGTTTTTTTTGTGCAATATCTTATGCAGTTTGGAGTATGCTTAATTATTTAGGGCACTTTGGGTATGGAAGTCTGAGTAGTGGGAGGCATATATTCTATCATGTTTTGCTTTAGCATTTTGAATTGCTGTATCAGTTGTAAAGGGGTGTTTTTTTAATCAGTAGCTGCATCTTGCTTTTGTGGAAGGTTGATTTATTATAGGGTTAAATTTGGAGTCTGACTACGGGGAATTTAGTCAAATTTTGTTTTTATTTTCTAGTGAGGGTTGTGAGTAGGTTAAATTGTATTATATAATTATTTGTGTGTTGGTATCTTGGGCACTGTGATGATGTGAGGTATTTCCAGGTGTGTCAGGAGACGTAGGGCAATGGGTGTGTAACATATGCCAGCATAGCTAGCTGGAGTTTTGTAAAGAATTATGTGTCATTTGTATAGCAAACTGATTTGTAGAGATGCTTGTGTTGAAAAATGTATTTGTAAAGCTGCTTGTGTTAAAAATGTACCAACAGTATGTCATGCTGGACAGGAAAAAGAAATAATACACTTGTATGTCGGACTGTATTGTAACTATTGAAATTAATATTGTAACAGAGGATACTGGAAGAGAAGAGATTAAGCTCAGCTCCAGCTAAATTTGAAAAATAGCTTGAAATAAAATTACCTGGTAGATCATAAAGATTGTATCTTACAGTTCTGATAGCAGCCAGAGATAAAATGTCTGTGAAAACAAGGAATAGGAATACTTGTTGTATTGTCCGTAGCAGTGAACTAATTGTTACTCAGGAAGAGTGGAAAAGTTTTATTGTTTTGTAACTTGCAGCAGCTGCAACCAATCTATGTGTGTGTATTATTGGTACATATGTGCGAGATTCTGGGTCATTTGCTAGGAAAGGGGGTAGTATGGCGACCAGATGTATGTAATGTCATTCTGTAATCCAGGGTAGAAATTATGTTTTAATACTGGATGAGACTGAAGCCTCACAGCAGTCTGTTGTTTTGGAAAATGACTTAGAAGAACAACCCACCTACTTCATCTTTCCTTGTTTTAGTAAGTAACCAGGGAATAGAAATTCTTTAGATCAGTCAGGAAAATATAGTGAGATTAGTTAAGTACTATTTTTCTGTATCTGTGTGAACATATTCATCTGTATTATGTTAATATTCCTGTGACTGAAACTCTTTTATTTATTGTAAATAGATATTTAATATTTTCATGTCCTTTTATTATTTGTTATCAAATACATTTAAACTTTTCATTGTGACTGGTCCTTTAGAGAATATTTTAACCTTTGAGAATACTTATATCTATTTGGCGACTCTGTGGCCACTCCTGAAAGCCTTACTGCATTGGTCAAATACTATCATTGGTATTAATATTAATATTAATTTCACTCAGTATAATTGGGTACTCTTGCAAGAGCCTTAGAGTAGCTGGCGTTAGAGTTTCTGGTGGCAGTGTAACTACCTTATAGTCTGGGTAGAAGGGGGCATAGCTTGCAAATCTGTGCCAGTCTTTCCCAGGTGTGTGTGTGTGCATGCAAATCAAATCTCCAAGGCTGTGTTTCAGCTCCTTGGAGTAGGGACATGAAGCACTAGTTTCACAGACAGGATGCTGGAGGTTGTGGCCTGGACACTCGGGTGAAGACTCAACTCTGCAGCTGTACCAGTGAGGAGTCTCACTGGGGCCCTGGAGATAGAGAAAAATCAAAACCCTGGACTTAGTGTGTTCCCTGTTTGCTCTTAAGAGAAATTATGTTTGATGCAGAGAGCTTCATCTGAAAATGATGGGTGTATGCATTTTTGTTCCAAGTGAACGTCCCTCTTCAGTGTCAGTGGTGATGATCTAGTCTCCTTGATTACTGGCTCAGAGGGGGGACATTACAGGAACAATGATTTTATACTAAAGTTATAATCTATGTGTCAGATTTTATTAAGTTTTGGGCATGGCATTTCAGATAACCAGTGGCATATAATGTTTACATGAACATTTGATTCTTAGGTTGTACACATCCTTCGTTTTGGCAGAGTGGTTTGTGTAGGATATGTCATGGCATTCAGAAACCCCACAGCAGGTCAGATGGTTTTATTCACAGTGGTATTTTTTTTCAAGGAAGGATGAGCAGTGAAACATCCTGGGGCCTATGCATTTTAGAACCTTGCAGCTGTATGGCATCTGAGCATCCAGTCTTGTTAATATTAATTAGAACTTTGTGTGGCTTTTGGTGTATCATATCCCCCCCTTTTTTTGTTGGTATTGTTCCCTGTGCTAATTCTTTTTATCTTTCAGGTTCAGCCATGGTACAGTACATTTAAGAGAGCTGGTTGCATCTGTCACAGGAAGCACAAGGCTTGCTAATTGATTTGGAAAGAGTGGGGACAGCTGAGCAGAACCTGAATTCCAAAAGGAGACCACTGAATTCAGAGGAGGGTGCAGCTGAAGGACCAGCTCCAGCTAAGAAGGCTCAAAAAAAGACCGTCAGAGATGCTTCTGGCCAAAAAGTCACCCCTTCCTGCTCGTCCGACATATTAACAGAAGCACAAGGTAACATCTCTGTTCAGTCTACAGGGCTTAATATTACTGATAGGTATCAATCTGCTGATAATGCTTAGATGAGTTAATAAATTCTTTGCTGGAAGAAGGGAGAGTTAGGATGTTTGACTTAGCCTTAGACAGAAACTTTGCTGCCTCTACAGCTTTGAATCCTGTAGAGCAGGTAGGTAGGGTTGTTGACCAAGTGGTACAGTTATCTTTACCCAACTTGCATAGGGGGTCTGAGGAAGTCAGGGGTTCAGAGGGGGAGGTCCCACCTCATTCAGGTATGTGTATCCCTCAGTTCTTGTCCCCTATGGCTACCCTCAGCATTACATGTTCCAAATCACCTGGCTCTCATATTGCAATACATGTTCCCACCAATGTCAAAGGCAAAATTATAAAAGGGGAGTTTGTAGATATCTTTGATCTAGTGGACACTGAGGGAATAAAATGAATACTGGATGCCGATAATACATCTAACAAGGACTTGACTGCAGCCTTAGCTGCCATTGGGAAGAAGGCATCAGCCAGGATACTAGTCAGGAAATGAGGTAATAATTATATGGGTCTAGTAGTATTTATGGGCAAGATCATTAAGAATGACCCCACCCAAGCATTGTGTTTTTATTTTGTAGCCATAAGGGAAGCTTACCATGTGAAAGGGGGTTTTGGGTGGTTGAATTATAATCAGTGCTGTAGGAAGCTGAAAGATCTCAATAGTTCCTTCAGGTAGGAGTCAAAGCATCCTGACATATGGCTCACTGCCGTGATGGACAAGGAAGAGGCTATGGTCATTTATGGAGGGGTTGCTAATCAAAAATATACAAGGTTTTCCTTGACATTCAGACATCGCAAATGTTTCTGGCATGCTTGCAAATGCAACCACTTGTGTTCAGGATGTGGGAAAGTTCATCCTGTTCCAGGTTTTGGGGCTTATTGCCTAGGGACAGATTGACTTTTTCTACATCTCAGACAGACGGAGAGATTGGTAGAGGGCACAACACTTTCTTTCATAACAAGCCACCTTTTCACAGACACAGGGGGGCCCTTGGTAGGGAATCTGAACACACCACAGTGGACTTATTCCCCCATTTGTCTAGATAGGTTATCCTGCTTACTGTTAGATTACCCAGATCATGGGGCAGCAGGCATCCTTCTTATAGGCTTCTCCAAAGGTTTTCCTATTCACTCCACAGCACTGTTAGATTCTAAGTTAATTAATAATTTGTCCTCCATCAAAGGACACAAACACATTACTGCTAGGCTAATAGAGAAGGAGCGACAAGCTGGTACGATAATTGGCCCCTTTTCATCTCACGCATGTTTTTTTGTTTAAAATTTCCCCTATTGGCTTAGTTCCCAAGAAACAGGAGGGTGAGTTCAGGTTGATTCATCACTTGTCTCACCCAGCAGTTGGTTCAGTCAATGATTTTATTGACACCAAGCTGACCAAAGTGCATTATTCTTTGGATCAGGTGGTACAGGTCATCTTGGCCTATACTGACCCCTGGCTCTGTAAGATGGATATTCAATCTGCTTTTTGTCTACTTCCCATGAGACAAGAAGATTGACCTTATTTAGGTTTTCAGTTCAATTCAGAAATATTTTTGACACTGCATTGCCAATTGGTATGCTGAGCTTGTGCACCATTCAAACTATTTAGAACAGCTTTACATGGGTGCTGGCAAAAATAAGCCCCTTACCAGTCAGCAGTACACTACTTAGATGATTTTTGCTGATAATGGGAGAGGGTCATGATGGTGCTTTGTAAGGTATGTTCATTTTCATGCAGCTATGCATCAAGTTGGGTGCACCCTTGGCCAGTGACAAGTCAGAAGGATCAAGTCATGTCCTGACTCTTTTGGGTTTAGAAATTGACACCATTGATAACTCCTTCAAGCTTCCTCTGCCCAAACTTCAACAAGTCCAGCAATTAGTTTGGAGATTCTTGGGTTCCAGCAAAGTTCAAGTAGGAGTCATCATACAGTTACACAGCTTGCTGACCTTTGTCTGTAGGGCAGTTTCTCCAAGTAGAACTTTCCTACAGTCCGTATCTGACTTGCTAAAGGTAACAGGCCAAGGACCACCTGGTCCAGCTGACCAGATGGGTTAAGGATGACCTTCGGTTATGGTTCACGTTCTTGAACCAGTTCAATGGAGTTTCTTTTTGGCAGTCCCCTTGCACCACTGCCACCTACCTTGAGCTTTTTACTGATACGGCTGGGGGGGTCCAGTATGGGGATTTATTTCACTGGCAGCTGGTTTGCTGATAGGTGGCTAGAAAGCTAGTCTGGGAAGAGGAGGAGGGACATTATGCTTATAGACATTTTTCCCATTTAGGTGGCAGAGTTAATATGGAAGGATAGATTACATGACAAGAAGATAATTGTTCACTCAGATAATAGTACAGTGGTTCATGGTCTCAGAAATGTTCTTCCAGGTCCAGGTAGGTCCACTTAGTCATCAGGTTTTAGTTTTACAAGAACACAGCTTCACCGCCAAAGATTAAGTTACCTCCATAAAGCACACATCAAAATAAAAGAAAATATAAACAAAAGCAGCAAACATGGCTCAGAACTGACAATGTAAATAAAACGTATTTATTTAAGGATAGCTTATTCATCATCCCTCTAGGTTTTCAAGGCATTCTACAGGACTCTGTTCCCTTGTCCCAGGCCATGTGGAATACAGTTGTTGCTGCAATTTTTAGTGGCCAGGTCTGCTGCATGAGATTCACCTAAAACTCTCAGAGTACACATTGCAGCTTTGGGATGGTTAGAGTGTTTTTTAACCCTTCAGGGTATGTCAGGACATTGGGTTATGGGGAAGATAATTAAGGGCCTAGAGAACATGCAGGGAGCTTCCCACGATTCCAGAAAACCTATTGGAAAACAACTCTTTCCTCTTGTTATTCAAGGTCTTTATAGGACCATGGATGAATTTCACTTGTTTGTCTATATAGCTGCTTTGTTCACATCTTTGTATGCAGGTGCTTTCTGCACCAATGAATGTCTCCTTTACCCTTGTTGGGTGGATCTTGCTCATCCACAGGGAATTTATTATGATCTGGTTAAAGAAATCCAAGACTAATTAAGTTGGCAAAGGACAGCAGGTGTAGCTGAAGAAGATCAGTGGGCTAGTCACTTGTCCTATGCATAGGGTCAGTTTGCTTTTTAATATTACTTCCTCAGAGAAAATGTCAGGCTTGTTTTTTGTGCAGGCCTTGGAAAGGCCTTTTAACCTATCAGAGATTAATGCATTTCTTAGGCAAGCCTTGGCAGTGAAAGGAATTCACCCATAAGGTTACTCCTTACATTCCTTTCAGATAAGTCATACCTCAGACTTGGCCATGGAAGGGCACTCTGTGCAGGTCATTCAAAGAATGGGAAGTGGGTCTCTGATGCCTTTTAGTCATACATCAGGCATTAATGTTTGTTACTGTTGTAGGGAAGGAGGTCATTTGGCTCTTGGCCCACTCTTTTATTCAGAGAGAATCAATTTGAGCATTAGACTGATCAGATAAAATAAAAAATTTTATAAAATGTTGTAATTTCATTTCTGCACCAACGACACTTCACAGATTAAGCATTTTCTTCCATCCAAACAGGGACTTCATCAGAATCTGTCTTTAAAACCATACTTTGTCCTTATATACTCCCCCAATTAATTAATGACGTCATCCCTAGAGTAGATTTTAAAGAAAAACACACAATTAACCATAAGAAACTATCTAATGCATAAATTAAACATTGCACAATTACACTGAATATCCTACTAAAACATTGTTGTTATAAAACATTATTATAAAAATACACTATTGTGTAAACCACATTTTTTTAAAAATAATGTTAAAACCAATTCCTAAAATAAGTTATTTTACTATTGCAGCCTTCCTATTTAATATGGGCTTTCTAGAAATCATTTAATTTAATCCTGGAACTTGACTGGCCTGTAATTTAATTTGCCATCTGACTTCACCTTCTTCAATATAACTTCTAAAATCTACCCCCCCCCCCCTGGGTTTGGCAAAACTTTCTCTAAGATACCAAACCTAAATCCTACAAAATTTGTACATATACAGGAATGTTTGTACAGGGCATTATTACTGTTACAAATAGTTATTTCATACATGTTTTCATATATCTTGTCCCTAAGTCTTCTCTCAGTTTTACCCACATAAAAACTGGGACAGGATATACACTTAGCCAAGTAAATCACTCCAGTGATTTGACAATTGCCCCACCTAAACTTAACCTGTGTTTTTAGGGTGTTACCTATAGTAACTGTGTCTTCTATATTTATATATTTACACTGAGAACAGGTACCACATCTAAAGGTGTCAAATCTATCAACCTATTCTGGACCATTTTCAAAACATTTTTTCAAATTTTCCCCAGTCTTAAACACGAAGTTGGGTCTAGAACCCACTATTGACCATAACTTCGAATTATTCCTCAGAATTGCCCAATTCCTTTCTACAATTTTTTTAACCTCATTTGCTTTATTTGAAAAAGGGACCACCATGACTCTCTCATATTCTTTATATTCTTTTGTTTCAACCTCTTTAACTTGTCCATTGTCCTTTATTCCCTCTGGGTTACCCAACAGGGGTTTATACTTCACTCCCCATTCTTTTTTAACATACTCAAAGTTTTCTTGAATAATTTTATTAGGGTAAACTCTCTCCTGAAATAGTTTAACCACTTTTAGCAGTTCTCCTCCACATTCTCTCTATGTGATGTCATATGGGCAATTCTAATGAGTTGCCCCTTAATAATACTGTTTTTCTGATGTGGGAGGGGTGACTGCTTGAATAATCAAGATACGAATTACTAAAAGTGGGTTTTCTATACACTTTTGATCTAAACCATTTTTTCCTCCTTCTGTATAAATGTGTCTAGGTAATTAATACTACTTCCATTATATGAAAAAGTAAACTTGAGAAACCCGTTGGTCCTATTCAAAAACTCCACAAAATTTGTGGTTTTGTTTTCTAGGCCTTTCCATAGAATAAAAATATTGTCCAAGAACCTGATGTAGAGCTTTAAATTACCAAAATATTCACTTGTAAAGACTTTACTTCTTTCCCACTCCAGGAGGACTAGATTCGCATAAATGAGGGTGCAAGATGCCCCCATAGCAACACCTTTACGTTGTTTAAAGTACTCTCCTTCGAAAAATAAATAATTGTGATCTAAAACTATGTCCATAAAATCCATAATCAAATAAATTTTATCTTCTGTTAATGTAGTATTATTGTACATAGTAGACCTAAATAATTCCAGTCCCTCCTGTTTGGGAATTGAGGTGTATAAAAAAAATATGTACACAGTAAGAAAATATAACTCCTAATCCCATAATGAATCAGCAATCCTTCTTAAAAAATCCCAAGAGTCCTTAACTAAATGCTCTGCATTAATAATAGTCTTTTTTATCCATTTATCTATCACAACTCCAAAGGGGTATGTTTTAGATCCCCTCCCTGACACTATGGGCCTAAAAGCTAACTTATCCAGCCCCTTATGTGTCTTTGGGATGCCAAAAATCGTAGCAGTACTGGGGTTTTTAACCTTCAGAAACTCATATAATTCAGATTAAATCATTCCCTCGTTTAAATACTCTTCTAAACAAAAATCAGTATGTCACTGACTAATATTGATTTCATTAATAGAGGATGGATAATAGGTGGATAAATCATTCAACATTTCAAAAATGTCATCTGAATATTGAATATGGAAGAAGCCTTGCCCAGCATTGTGATAATTCACCACTGTGGAAATGATCTGGGTCAAGCCCCTAAGAAAATACTGTTGGCCAGAATCTTATCTGATATGGACCACTTGTGAAAGTTGTATCCAAAGGTAGTCTTCTTCTGGTCTGCCATCATCCCAAGATTGTACTGGAAGGGTGCTAGACGGTCTGGTGCCATTGAGAGAGACAGGCATTTTATGAACCAGAGAGTCAAGTGGGCTGCTAGCCAGATTGTTTTCCAGGTGATTGAGCACAGTGATATTGACAGACTGGAGCTCGATTTCCATGATAGTGACAATATTAATTTGAACAGCACGGGTTTTTATTTGTTTAATCTGCATATGATTGTTGCTATTGAGAAATTTTTCAAAGTTTAACTTAACTCCTTCCATAAACCAGAATTTATTTTGCTGTTGATTTGGGGGGGGGGGGTGGCATGTCATTCTCTGTTGGCAAGCAGCCTTATGGCTTCAACCCCTTGTGTTCCCCCCATTCCTGTTCAGCGGACTTGGATCTCCTCAAGTTGGACCCAGATTTGACCAGTGGCCTCATCAAGGGGTATGTGGCTTGTAAGTATGAGTTAAATGGGTTTGTCACCAGGTCTGATGTAGCTAGGAATATGCACCCATTTTTTTCTGAAGTTGCAGCCGGAACAGGCGGGTTTACTCCAATCGGCTTGAGGTGATGGTTTGATGGTATTTGTTGATATGTTGCGTATGAATTATTTATGGCATCACTATTGGTTGCCCTTGACTGTTATATAATAAAAGGTGGCAAAGTCAATCTGGTGTATTTTATGATTCAGCTCAATGGGCAACTGGATTTGATAGGAGGAAGCAATAGAAGTTACCCCTTCAGTTTGCACTCTTACCATGCTAGTCTTGATTGTGTGTGTGTGTGTGTGTGTGTGTGTGTGTGTGTGTGTGTGTGTGTGTGTGTGTGTGTGTGTGTGTGTGAGTGTGTGTGTGTGTGTGTGTGTGTGTGTGTGTGTGTGTGTGTGTGTGTGTGTGTGTGTGTGTGTTTTGGAGGATTGCCAGAATAATGAAAAGAAAATGCAGCACTACCGCAGCTTACAACATATGGTATCTTTTGAAATAATTGTCAGGCAGTTGCCAAACAGGGCTAAAGCTCTAATTTGTGAATGAGCTGCTTCCTGTAACTAAGTTACATGGTTTGAGCCTTTCCACCTTCATTTGCCTACTGCGTGCCTCTGAGCAAGTTATTTAATCAGACAGTGTCTCTGGGTCACCACTGAAAGGGGATAGTTGTGTCTGATGGGCTAACCTGGTCAACAGATAGGTAAAACAAAAAAAAGTATAAGAACATAAATCGATAAACTAGCTATGTAAAATATCAGAGTACAGTGAAGAGCTTTATCTTTAAAGCATAAATGCACTCCAGCCACAACATTTACTTTCCACAAAGTATATTCCATGCCCCTGCACAGAACACACAGAATGTTAACCAAACTTCCACATATTAAAAAAGCATGATTTAGCAGTCTTTGCATTCTGTTTATTTGTATCCTAGTCAGCTTCCTCAGTGCACACAATGTTAGAGCTAAAAATAACTTCATAATGGCTTCTTTAGGAATTTGTATCCCCTTACTCTTACACAGTTTTATATATATTTGAAATTTTATTGCCAATAATATATATATATATATATATATATATATACACACACACACACACACACACACACACACACACATATATATATATATATATATATATATGTGTGTGTTTGTGTGCGTGTATGTATATATATATATATATATATATATATATATATATATATATATATATATATATATATATATACATATATATACACACACACACATATATATATATACATATATATATATATTGATATATATATATATATATATATATATATATATCTAAATAGGGTCTATATTAGAACACCGAACATTTCAAATGTCGGGTGTTCTAATATCGACCCGCTGAAAATATCGAAGTAACAGAAAACCGAATTCTTTCCTAGGGAAAGAATTCGGTTGTCCGTTTCTGTTGCTTCAGTATTTTCAGCGCTCTGGTGGAAAGTTATGGGTCAGGTTCAGGTAAGTGTGCGATTGTGTGGATGTGTGGGTTAGGGCAGGTTAATTGAGTTAGGGTTAGGGAGCGTGTCAGGTAAGTGTGCAATTGTGTGGACGTGTGGGTTAGGGTGGATTAGGTGAGTTAGGGTTAGGGCGCGAGTGAGGTGACTGTGCAATAGTGACAGACCTTAGGGTTAGGGTTTGGGTAAAGGTAAGTGGATAGTTAGTGGTGTTTGTATAGTTTAGTGTAGTGTTAGGTGTTAGAGTTTAGGTGTATGTGTGTGGATTGCTGTTTGGTGTGCTTGTGTTGTGTGTATGTGTTTTGGAACAGCGAATGTTTTCCCTAGGAAAAAATTCACTGTTCCAAATGTTCAATGGTTTTTTTTTTCGATTGCTAATTCAATATTAGAACACTCGACATTCTGAATGTTCAGTGTTCTAATATAAACCCATATCCATACACACACACATATATATAAAAAAACAAGGTACCTGTATTTCTCCTTCATTTGACCTCTGGTGGGATAATAATGCAAACCAGGCTATGACTTTACAGCTTTTGTACTGTCATTTACAACTGTATTATTCTCCTCAAGGGTCATAAAACTATCGAGCCTTGTGTAGTCTAATGTCAAATAAAAGTAATAGCCACTAAGAGCAACTTCACTAATTAGCAAAGCTTTGAAAGCTAGTGAATAAATGTTCTCTGGCTGACTCTGAGAAGGAAGGTGCAAGGAAGACAAAATATGAAACACAAAATTCAACGTTTTTAAAAAAATGTCTGTGTTATCTTATCTTTTCTTTACATTTCTACAATTTTTTTGTTTATGTGTATATATATATATATATATATATATATATATATATATATATATATATATATATATATATATATACAGAAAAGTAATATTTAAGAGTCCCTGCAAACCAGTCAGTGATACTTTTATTGAAAATTCTCAAACTGCCCAGTATTTGTCACTAGTTCCAATCTAAGAGAAAGTAACTGTGATCTGATGAAAGAGACTAGGATAAGTTAATCACATCATCTGTTCCTTCACAGTGTACTCTTGACAAAACATAGCTTTCTAAGAAGACAGGGCCACATCAATAAGTTTGGTGTCATGAGGGCATTCAGGATTAGAAAACATTAACATTAGTAATATATAGTTACTGTGCTACTATCAGGTTTGGATTGGGTAGAATTTTATGATATGATAAAGACTACTTTTCCCCAGTTTCTGAACACAGCAGTCTTAGATAACAATTAGTTGGAAGAGCCTGTCCTACTTGTACTTTCAAATGTCAAATGACTAGACTAATATATCATCTGGTAGCTTAGTGAAGATGATCAAGGTTTCCATGATATTGTTACCAATGAAGGCTTCCCTCTCCCCCATGGGAGGACACAGCAGGTAATACCACTGAACCAACTAATAATGGCCAGAGACAACTCAAAGTAGTTTAGCACAATGGATTAAGGTAATGAGCTGCTTATGGGCTTCATTCACCCAGTCTTCAATTTTCTCTTGTTACTCTGAGCATCTCATTTCTCATTATAATACTTGATTGCACTCAAAATAACAGAATCCTACAGGTCAACCTAAATAACATTTGCAGATATATTATTTTAGACACCTTCAGATGTAGTCGTTAAACCTTACCTAAGTATGGTAGCTGTCTTCTTATCATTGAAAAGGCTTCTGTCCTCTTCTCCTGATACTTTAGGCTCTCACTTTGGTTTCACCTCATACAAATTCCCTCCTGTAAATGTGAACTTGATAGTGGGTAAATGGTGTTTGCTTTAAAAAAATACTCCAGAGTTTAATCTTTATTTCAAATATAAGTCAAAAAAGTTTTGCTTAGTTATGCACATTAATTTAATGTATATTTAATGTATTATTGTTCCTCTTGCTCAGCCTGAATTCTGCATATAAATGACAAATGTATGAATGTATTGCTTTTACTTTTGCCAGCCTGTATTTTATGTATAACTAAGGAATGTTTTATTTACCTTTCTGCCTTGTACCCAGGTCATGGCTGAAACATTGGACTAGCCTACCTACCTACCTGGTTAGCAAATGATGAACAGAAATCATAAAATAAAATTACCTAACAAACTAATTAAGTCAGACAGTGCTAATGGGTTATGCTCAAAAAGAAGCACTTCTTTTTCTAAGTTAACCTGATTATCAAACAAATTCAATTAAATTAAATGCAAGAACCATTTTGAAGCTGTCCTCTTACAAATGTTGACCTTTGGTTATTAAACATGTATTGTACCATGGAATATATATTTAATGACTGCAAAAGCAGGCATTTAGCTTCCTAACAAATTTTAACCCAAAATCTATGCATGAAAACATTAACTGAAAACTTTACACAGGGAGGGCATATAGCCTTCTAAACTCGTAACTATTAATGGCAAAAAAAGAAAGTGAAAATAGGTTTAAGTTACTGAAATGGACACTGGACATCTTGGAGGTTAGGAAAGCAGTCAAAGAGGAACAAACAATGCTGCCAGTCCAAATAGGTCCCTCTCCCTTTGTTCAAACACATATGATAAGTTTAAGATGAAGACTGCCTAAGCAAGCAGAGGAGCGTAACTTTCAACTGATTGTCTTTTTAACGATGGCCATGACATTCTTACATATTCTCCCCTTTCCTTACTGTAAATAAATAAGTAGGTTGCTATGGCACTCAATATAGTCATGAGAAAACAAAATTGCTGTTAGAAAGATTATTATGAAAGGATAGCAGGGAGAAGGACATCCTTGTTGCTTGTGCCCTACATTTTTAAAGAATTACTATGAAAGAAAAAACTAAATGAATTAGACCTTGGCTTCCTTGATGAACTTATTATTTTCTTCATTTTTATTTAAATGAGTGTGAGAGAAAAACTAGGAATGGCTAAACCGATGGGTCCCGCACTACCAGTCAAACGTACACAATGCCAATACCTGTTTGGTTGACACCATTTGGTTGAAAGGGACAGATAGATGGTCAACATGTGCATGAGATTGACATTCCTGGCTAGGGAAATATTCCCTTTCCCTGGGGACCATGCAATCTCAAAGTTAGTGCATATAATTAGCAGGGTTATTGGGGATGCAGGGGGCTTTCCTCCCCCTGCAGAAACAGTTCTTTGTTTAGACTGCTCTGAATAATCCTTGGAGCATGCTCAGTGTATGTGGATGTACCATGTTACCATGTTGTGACACTGATATTCCAGATGCTGGCATTACAAATGTCCTATGAGGGGTCCTAGACCCAAAGTGATTTGTGAGGTTTTTGAAATCACCCTTTTAGAAAGTATGTTTCAGACTTGCAAAAATACATTTGCTACACACAGAAAAGCAAGTTACAGGGTTGCTTGGTTTGTTGCATGGATCTGCTAGTAAAACATATCTGACCTGAAGAAATTAGCCAAGATTAATGTATATGTACTCACCTTTTGGCATAGCACCATATACTACTGTTATTGATTAATATTCTTTACACTTTTCCTCCACTCATATCTTGGGTACAAAATTTAATATTTTTTTTTACATGAGGACTGTGATCTAGAAAGGTAGACAATAATGGCAAAGTCCTAGTAGGGATGACCTATAGATTATTGTAAGTCTGACTTTCAGTGGACATATAAGCTTAAACACTGTCTTGATGGAATGATGAGTAAACTTTTTGCTAGTTTTGCAGGTGAATGAACAGTTAATCATTTTGTGACCTCACATTAGTCATTTATTTACTGAAAAAGTATCAGTGGCTAACATACGAATTCATAGGTTCATGGCTACATAACTAAGCTATAGACCAGTTAAACCTTTTATATGTTAATATAAGTTTGGGTGTAATTTAGAAACCTTGGTTTAATTACTTTTCAACTGAGTGTTAGTTTACCTGCACATTTGATTAATAGGTAGGTCTGATGAAGCTTACTGGCAAAAGCGCTGGTTATAATGTGGCCAGTCTCTCCCCTGTGATTGAGGTCTTTGCAATAAGTTTATACCCATAGTTCCATCTCTATACAAAATGAATGTAACACCATTAACTAATGAGAATAGAGATGTTGTATCTGTATCTGCTTAAATGAATATAACTCTCTCAACCAATGAAAACAGAGTTTTGATATCCATATTTACATATTCTTAATGTGCTGATGCTATACAAAGTATAAATACCCCGACTATCTGTGGAGTAGTTGTTACAAGACAACTGAAATAAAATGAAGAGAGATTTTTTGCCACAGCACTCGCCTACCTATGTTGGATGTTCCTTGAAAATAAAGCTTTTGTAAACCAAAAGGAAGACTTCAGTGGTTTTATTCAACTGTTGAGACAGGAAAATAGGAGATCGTAGATTGAAGGCTAGGGTTATTCTCTTAAATTGACTTGGAAGCTTATCCGGCTAGACTGAGTTAGTCAGCTGGAATTCCAGTCTATGCATGTGCATTTTTTAGTGACTCCAGAGTCCTCCATCTGGGTGCTCTGACTGTGCGAACAGGTTAGCCTTAACAGCTGTAAAATACTGAGGATAGATTATATGACTTTAAGTACAACAAAGCCTTAGTGGCTAGCATGTACTGAGGTTGGATCCTCTTTTTTTTTCCTCCAGGAGAACACAGCCTTCACAGCTGGTGTGTACTCCGGTTGGAACCTATGTATTTTTTTCAGAACACAGCCTTCTTGGCTGTAAAGTACTCATTGGAATGTGGGTAGAAGATGATGCAGACAACAAAGTCAGCAGGTCTCTACTGAAAAAAAAAGCCAGTCAGCATCCCTAGCAACATAATAGGAGGCAGTGTACAGAGTGTGACAGAGATTGAGCACACCTGTGGGTCTTTACATTTGTGGCCAGAAATACTGCTACGTCCTTCTACCACCAACTAGGACCCTGGCCTTCACTAGGTGTTGTTCAGTAGTACTATATTTGCCACTTCCTTCCTACTTTTCATCACTCACTTAGCTACTTCCTACTCCCGGGCAACTAAGGGCTTGTGAGAGTTGTGAAATCTTTTTGACTAGCAGCAAAAAATATGGTCTGCCTCTGTTACACTAGGTACAGTGGAAAGTCAATAGGATTTAGTTGAATTTTGATGAAAAAACAAGTATCCATTTAAAGCTACTAGTCCAATTTATTTTTAGATAAGACATAGCACTGGGTCTTCTTAAATTAATGTGATGTATCCACAGAGAACCCATGCTAACATGAGATGTATATAATTTTTTTCCACCAGAATACATAACAGCTTTTTCATCAACAGCATTCTTATTAGCCTGCCACTGGTATCAGGCTAAGCAGAGCACCATTTTCAAGGTTACTCTTCATTCTGACTTTGTATTCTGGCACTGCCTTCTGTACTCAGGCAGTGTTCTTCCTCATCCCACCTCTGTACTCTGACACTCCATTGTGTACTCAGGCAATGTTCTTTCTCAATCCACCTCTGTATTGTGTCAATTGTGGTACTACATTCTGTACTGAGGAAGTGGTCTTCCTCATCGCACCTCTCTACTCTGGCACTATCTTGTGCACTCGGGCAGCATTCTTCCTCATTGCACTTGTGCATTGTAACACAACACCACTGCATTCTGCAGTCAGGCAGTATTCTTACCTTCCAGAGCAGAGTATTGAATGGTATTGTCAGCAAATATGAAAGTGTCTTTGCTATCTTCTTTACACCTCTGAGATGGACGTCATCTAGTACCTACAGTCTCTCAGTTAAGTTCTATAGTCTGTAATTTCCTCTACCTAAGAACCAGACCATCCATTGTTATACCTTTTCCACTACCAACTGTCTCTTCAGAACAATGAAGTCTCCACTTGTTTATCAGTGTTAATAACACCTTTACTCCATCTTGCAGAAGCCATGAGTTAGGCCCATGTCTATCTTTTTTACTGAATTGCCTGAACATCTTCTGTCAACTGTCTGTCCTTAAAGACCTTTGTCTCCCGTAATATCCTTTCTATATCCCTCATTAGTCATATTCACTTCATTCCCGCTATCTGTCCAAAGTATCACATTTGACTTTTGCATTAGTACCCATTCTGAACATTCCTCCTGATCTGTACTGTGAACGGTGACAACATTCTTTCTCTACCTCTTGCACACATATCATGCCTTGACTGGGTGATGGGAGTTAGAGAAGATTACAATCATGATTGCGCAATTCATCTGTGAATGCATTTCACATTTAAGCCTTCCTTTTGGTAGACTGCTCATAATTTTGAAAATTGCTTTGTGAAGTCCAACACCCAAGTTCCTCTCTTGGTACTCTACTTCTTAACTATCAGTTTGAACTGTCTTGCTATTGGCTACTTGTTTTTCATCAGTTTTGGGTGAAAGTATTTAGCTCTGGTCCTTTTGGTCAAATTTGATTCCTCTGAATTTTAGACTGAATGAATACTATTGTGTTAGAGTATGCTCAACAATATACTAAGGTTGAAAGTAATTTTGCTGCAATTATGCAACATAAATAATGTATAAGATAAAGCTTGCTTAAATGTAGAAATAGAGTTTAGTAATATGTAATCAGCATCCATACTAAATTACCATGGCTTGGAAAAGGAATTTGCTGAATGGACATTTTTCCCCTTACAGACTCAAAACAGGATGTATGCAAGAGCAAAAATACAAAATCTGCTTTTAAAGAATGGACATTTTTCCCTTACAGACTCAAAACAGGATGTATGCAAGAGCAAAAATACAAAATCTGCTTTTAAAGAATGGACATTTTTCCCTTACAGACTCAAAACAGGATGTATGCAAGAACAAAAATGCAAAATCTGCTTTTAAAGAACAATGACATGTTATTCTGCATGGAAAAACAGGATGGCACAAGAACAGATGTTTTACAAAGATCCAAATAAAATACAGTATGTTCACACTGTCAGAAAAGCTGATCTCTGACAATGTGCTTTCTCAAAAATATGTTTTTCTTCATAAAAAACAGGATATGCTTATCAGCATTGACATAAGAACACATGTTTCTATACACAGATTCAAATAGAATACGGGACAATGTGTTTCCTCAAAAATATGTTTTTCTACATGGACATCAGGACACTGTTACAGGATATTCACACTGTCAGAAAAGCTGGTCTCTTACAAGACATTGTTAAACAAGGAAGTTTAGTATTGTTTCTACAGGATAAGCAATTCTCCAAAATATGTTTATGCATGACTAAAAAGAGTATATAAAGAGCTGTATAAATCCAGTTGTTTAGGGGTATGGTAGGAACACATTTGGTGTTCTGAGGTAAATGTTATATCTCTCACATCATCTGTACTGTATGAGAAGTAAAGTTGGAACAGTACTTTTAAGCTGTAACGTGGTTTTGTTTGATTTATTATAAAAAGTTATTTGTTACTGCTCTTTAAAGTTGATGCTGCAAAGTATATTCTCTCATCAGTGTATATTCTGCAAGTTTCTGTATGCAACAGACTGTGAATGCAAATATAATCAGAATTTGAATTTTAGCAGAATCCAGCCAGCAAGACTGAGTGTCATAAGAACACTGCAAATCCATCACACCAAGCAGTAAGCAGCTCCATGTAATTTTTTCATATTGGGCCAGATGTCACACTGAATAAAAATCATTTGGTTGACTGTGACTAAAATAGTACATGTACCAGTGAGTGACCCTTAAGACATAGTTGCAGTTTTGCTGATGTTACAAAGGTGGTTTTGGTTAATTCTAGGATTAGGGCTAAGGTTATTGTTAGGTTTATAGTTAGGATTACGTTTAAGTCTGGATTTTGGTTAGAGTAAAAGCTATGGTACATGGGAGTATTGTGTCCACTCTGTGCATTGTAGAGGCTTTAATTGCATAAGAAATAGTGTGGATATTTGTGTGTATTCATATCTTTTGTACATTTTTGGTGAATGTGTTTTTCAGCAATTGGTGCATAGGTTCTTACTAAGCAAACCGCCAAGGGCACCATTGAGAAGCTCAGCCACATCACCCACTACTAATAGGAGGTTAACAGTGTCAGCCGTTAAGGAGATTTTCCTCTCCCCCTCCAGTTTTCCAGACTTGTTTTAAAGGTTGTAGAGAAGTACTCTGCTTGATATGAAAGAACAGCCTATTCATTAAAACTTGGAATACATTGGGTTAGGTACCTGCCAGGACATCTGGTGATGTTCAGTGGTAATATAGACTTAGGTCTCTAAAACAGTTGATTGGTTTATCACTGATTCCATTTAGGTGAAGGCATTTAAAGAGTGCCAAGTCATTCAGAGCACAAAAGGCTTAGCAAAGATAACACAAGAGTTTATGTGACATTAAGCAGAGGAACAGTGTTTTTAGTTTATTGGAGTAGTAAAGGGTGGTGAGACCTAAGATCCTTTTGACAAGGAAACATTGAAGGTCTTTTGAGTGGGCTTAGGTGCTTAGCAAGGTACACATTAAAGGGGATATTGTATTTAGTGATGGACCTAATAAGTAAGGAATAAAGTGGGACTATAAATATAACTTCATTTGACCATATGTTGTACAAGGATTTTATAAAAAAGGTAGTCTGTTGCGAAGAAATGTATTCAAGTCCCTGATGACCATGTCAGATTTAAATGTAATATTATATATGTGGTAACTGAAAGTAATGTAAGATTTACCAAAATAAACTCTACTGAATTTCTTGGCATTGAACCCATGAATTATCCAATGCCCTTGTAGCAGTTGCACTTATTTTCCTTGAAGAAGGCATCTATGAATGCTTTCTGGAAAAGGCATGACAGTCTATTATTATGTGGTATGTCCTTCCATGTAGCTGTCTTCCATGTGACAAGAGAGAAAGAGGCCTTTGTAGAAGAATGTTGTTACTGGTTCTAAGTGCATATACTTGCTTTCTGAACTGTAATATTCTGAGAAATGTGGGATTGCAGCCTTTATTCAATATTTGAAGATGTAGTAAACATATAAATGATATGTATTTGAAGGTGAAGACATTGAGGAAATAGTGAGTCTGTAACAGTGACAGGCAGCCGTTTGTTGAAATTTAGATTATGACACAGGTGCTTCTTATTGCTGGCTAAATTGAAGAACCTGAGTATTTTACTCTAAGCTGTTTGAATAAGATCAGTGTTTTGTGGACAGAGCAGGACAGTTATGGGGAGACTGTGTTTGAGTCTAGGGAGGAGCATATTAATAGCAATGGCTCATCAAGTGTCAACAGGTAAGAACTTTGGAATTCAGTAGGATGTATTCACTTGAGCTTCTGTTTGGGTGTGAAAAGATACATTTTGGTCTAAGGTAAACCCAAAGATTTCTGCTGTGACATGATAGGTAGAGGAGAGCTGTGATGCTCATTTATGCAGGTATTCTGAATGTTTACAAAATTTTAAAGGTACCAAAAAGCTTAAGAGTGGTTTTGTTAGTATTAATAGCAAGCTTATTATTGCATACGCGGTTTCATACAGTCCTGATGAAGCTCAGCCTTCATCAGGGCTGCATACTTAATGGACCTGGGCATAAAAACGTCTCCTGTGTTCATAATGCAGGTAATCTTGGTGCAAAACCCATGGTAACTCACTTGTATGAAGTGAAAACAAAAAGTGAACCTTCTGCATTACATAAGTTTGTAATACCAGCTACATTTTCTGGTTACATACTGCAATATTTTAGTTGTTATTATCTGAGCTTAACCCTGGCTCAGATTTTATGAGATGTAAATTTTTTGTTGTATGCTCTTAAGCCAAGCAAACGTGTACCAGAAACTCAGAATGTTCTGTTTTGTAGATAGTTTCTAAACTACTGCACAGACTCTATAGAGAACCCAATGTTAGCCAATTTGTTTAGAAGCAAAGCATGCTCAACAGTATAAAATGCTCTCTTAAGATCGATGAATTTAGTCCTGTGATTTTGTTTTCCTCATTGTTAGTGAAAATCTGCAGAGTTAAAGTGTAAATGGTTGTAGCAGATAAAGGAAATGAACATTTTGCTGGTGTTATAATCAAACCATGTTTAAAGCTGGAAGAGATGAAGTCAAAGACTGATAATGTGAAAAGGGAGTTTACAAAGAACATAACTCGATAATTTAAGAAGTTTACGGTGAATAGTGTGAATGTCTGACTTATAGTCTGTATCCATGTTACCTAGCATTTTTTTGTATTAGTTTCCTGATTATAGTCCTAAAGAAGAAAGGGGGAGGTTCACTACTGCTATCATATGAAGAGGTGGCAGTAGACAGGGGAGAGGCAGAATTGAAGAATGATGGATTAGTAGGTGGTGGAGGACAACATGTGTTTTCTTTTATAGCAATAAGTAGGTCTATGCTAGGGGTATTAGTTGATGCCATTTATTAGATTGTGTCATTTTAACTAAGATTTTAGAAGTGCTAAGATGTTTCATCGCTTTCAAAATTGTTTCTGTTCTCCTAAATGTGTTACCTGTATACTTTTGTTATAATCAGTTTTTGCTCTGTTAACTTTCAGCCTTCTTTATTTTTTAACAGTTGGTACTTTTTGGATTTAGGGATAGAAGCAATGTCCTTTTCCAGTCATCCCAAGCATCAGTCCTTTTTTTTGTTACCTTTTTGATCTCTGGTGTGAGTCATGGGGTGTATCTACCTGGACCCCTAATAGTCTTGATAGGGAAGAGTTTGTCTTGGATGGGGATAAGAATATTGTCGAATGATGATAAGGATATTACAGAGCCTTGCAATGATAGAACATTATCATCTTTCTTGCTAGAGAAGTACTTACCAAATAGGAGGGGTCCTAGAACAGAACCCCATGGGACACCACCAGTGATACCTTTCTGTCTGGACCAAACACCCCTAACTTTAATTACATGGGTTATATCTGACAGTCCATTACCTATCCTGTGTACTATGTATGGGTTAATGCTGAGTCAGGAAAATGTGTCAATAATCCTAGCATAGAGGTTAGTGGCAATGGCCTTGGTAAGATCCAGATAGATAGTGTGGACTGCATGACCTTTCTTAGTGGTTTCAGTTATTACAAAAACTAAACTAGATGGTACAGTCATGGTCTGCCTTTTTTAAAGTCAAACTGATATGGTTCCTGGGATATAAGGTCACCTATACTGTTGTTTATTAGTTCAGCAGTAATATGTTCCATATAGCCTTGCAAACAACACTAGTGAAACTGTTTTGCAGGTCAGTATAGAAGCCACCTTTATGTAAGGGCACCTCAGTAACTGTTCCGCACACATCTGGGATATAACTAGTGGACAGAGACTCAGCTAAGAGGTGGTGGAGGGACTTTGCTAGGTGGGCCTTAAAAATTCTTAGCAGACATACAGGAATATTGTCAGGACCCATGCAACTGCTACTTTTGCTCTTGGAAAATGTCAAAAGGACTTTGTCCAAAGTGATTTTAGGAGGTGAGGTGTGATGGGAATGGGAGGTATATAGGGGTGAAGTTGGAAGAGAATTTGTCTGCAGGAATATTAGCAATCTCCTTTGAGTCAGAAAAATGTGTACCATTTGAGGTAAGCTCAGTACAGAATTTTTGATTACTTCTATACTTCCTAAAAAGCTGAAGAAGGTCACAGTAAGAGGGGCAAGTTTGCCTAAGGAGGGTAGGGGTAAGAAGTAGGGTAGTATAACTGGGAGAGACATTTTTTGAGGACAAGATTGAGAAGATTAACATCTCTGGTGGATAGGGGGCTATTTAGTTGTGTACTGACATTTACAAAGACCAAATACCTCTGGGCATATTTATTGTTTGTAGTATGTGTTTGCCAGTTTATGTGGGGATATATGATGTCACCCATTAGAAAGGTATTTTATTCAATGGTTAAAGTTTCTAACTGTTTCAGGTATTCTTCATGCTCTGGAAAGGGCATAGATGGGGTTCTGTTACTGGTTATAACACAGTAAGTGATTTTTTTGAGTTTAACTACAACTGGAGCCTGCTCCAGATTTGAGAGACAGTGGGGTTATGAATAACTGTAGGCACTCCTCTGGAATTGCCGGTGGATCTGAGTGTATAACATGCATTGTTCCCTAGAGGAGAGAGAGAGCGAGGCTGCAGTCACTGCATTGGAATGAAGATTCTGTAATTGAAATGCTTTTCCTTTTTTTAACTATGCAGACTTTAGCATATTGTCTGTGCTGAATTTGCTTTAAAAAGAGTTGCATTTCCAACCTTTGTTCTAAAGCTCTACATGTTGGTTTATATAAGGTCTAATTTATTTTCTTCCTTTACTGATAGTTTAAAACTTTATTCCAAATGTATCTCATGAGATAGCTGCCATTTTGCAGAAATGGAATAGGATTTTGCCTACTGTAGTATTAATTACCAGTCTTAAAACCACAGAAGTATACTAAAGAGAGATGCTGCAAATGCGTGGTGATGCTACTAAGGTGGTCAGATCATACTACACATTCTGTGTATGGAGTCCTGACCAGCAAGATGACTCATTATCCATGCTAGGTCCTACCAGGACAAAAGCCCTTGGTTTTGTTAATGCTGCATGCTGCCATGGCTGGAATTTTCTAATCTCTTCCCTATCTCACCTAACCCACTTAGAAACTAACCTGCACTACTGATGTGGTATGGCAAGTGAGCATCAGCTGCCATCAGATGGTCCAGGTGCCAAGGAGACAATAAAAACACTTTTGAAACACATAGTTTCTCTTGCATTGTTTTCCAATGTTATTTTCATTATTTTATTTAATTTATAAATTGGATTACACATTTGCCCCTGGCATGTATCAACCCCTTGTCTTTTCCTTCCTTTTGGCCCACTTACACAAGTGGTCTGTCAGCATTCCACCACAGTGACAGAAAACTGTAACCTAGATTAATGCACCTCACTTTTTCCTTAAAACTGCATCATAATATTCAGTATCCCCCTCTTTGCAGTGACATTTACTTTAACCTTTGCATGCAATAGCAGATGTTCCTCATTATCTCAGAACTAGGAAGATGCAAGAGACTTATGAACAACATTCTGCTTGCCGGTAAGCCATTAGACCTCAGGAATTTCTTTTAAAAGTGTTCAGATTTGTAAAGTAATACTTACTTTTTCTTTTGTCTTGGTTGGCTCTGCCCCACACCGTTTACCCTCGCTAATGCTCGGGCTCTCTCCGCTCCCCTGCCCTGCCCCCTATTCCCTCCTGCCCCCACTACCTCTACATTTATAGTAATCACAGCCACACCCACAGCTCACCCTCACATCACCTCCACCAATCACAGCTCCTCAAGTCATATCACATTATACCACATCAACTTGCTCCACACAAAATACTCCCAATCACCCTCATTCCCACTAGGCACTTTTTACATCACCCACACTACTTCCCCATCCACATATAGTGCAACCCTATAATTCCTGTTCAGATCCCCCACCTAGAAACAAATTAAACTTTATAACCATGACTATCATGCAACTAAGTCTAGTCTGTCTTCTCATAATTATTTACAACACCACAAGTTATCACTCTAGCAATATCCCTAAACTTAGTAGCACAACACTGCATTATGCACTCTCATATACAGACAACACACATTATAATAATATCTGCCCACAGTTATTCAAGATCTACATAACGGACCAATTCAGGACTAAACACATATGCTCTCATTCCTACTCCAAAAAAATAAAATACTTTCTCACACTCCTCACCAAATTCCAACATCTGTATAACCATTTTAACTCCAGGCTCACCATAAGTGGGGATATCCACCCCAACCCAGGCCCAAATCCATCCTGTCCAACTCAAACTGCTCCAACACAAATGTCAGAACATAACATCTCCACTTTCTTCATCCCTGGGCAAATCAACAACAGCAGCAAAACCAATCATCTTTTAATGCTAAATATTAATATTAGAAGTATCAAAAATAAAATACCTGAACTCCAGGCCACAATAGCACACTACTCCCCAGACATAGTTGCTTTAACAGAAACCTGGCTAAAAAAAACATAGCTAACTCAGAAGTTCTCCCTACCAGCTACAATATCATTAGACAAGACAGACCACTTCGTAAAGGGGGTGGAACTGCCTTACTGTACAAGTCAAACTTAACTGTCCATCAATTACCAAACTCCTACCCCTCCCCCAATAATTGGGACAGACTTATCTCACAACTTCAACTTCACCCTAAAAAGGTCATCACCACAATTGTGATCTATATTCCACCTGGTAATGCACCTACTAGCCTTGAAGACTTCTTATCCTGGTGTTCTTCCACATACTCACAAGAAACCCTTATTCTGGGAGACTTCAACCTAGATTGGTTCACCTGTATATCAGAACCACCAAGTAATCTAATAAATCTCCATGGTTACCAGCAGCTAGTCCAAATTCCAACTAGATGTGATAAAAAATCTAAAAGGGAATCCATCCTTGACTGGGTCCTAACTAACAACCCCACATTGTACCCTCACACTGGCAGTCTCCCAGACACCTTAAGTGACCGCAACATAATATACTTTATACGTAGTAGAACAAGCATATGCAAAACCACTAACTATATATCCACTAGAAACACAAAAAAATTCTCTCCTGAGGTCCTCAACACTTTACTCTGTAACTGTGACTGGACCCCCCTAAAAACCCTCCCACTTGACCAGGCTGTAGTATATTTCAACAAAACATTTCTACAACACCTAGACACTGTCGCTCCATTGAGCAAAATCAAGGTTAGAACCTCTACAAACCCCTGGCTCAGTAAAGAAACCAAACAAATCCTCAAGTCCAGAGACACTGCCTGGCTTTACTATCAAAAAAACAAAGAAACACAAAGCCTAACTAAGTACCAAGAACTGCGCAAACGTGCAAAAAATGCATTAGGCTGGACAAAAATTCCTACTACACAACATCACAAATGAAATACCAACAAAACCCACAAAAGTTTTGGAAAAGTGTAAACCAGCTACTAAAATCCACCCAAACCAACCACCCCTGACACTAAAGTTCCCATCGAAACACAATTCAATTCCGACTTTGTGAACTCATTCTATCCTTAGTATCACATGACAGTTTCTTCCTCACTATCCCCTCCAACACAAATAACACTAATACAAGCTTTACCCTCAAAACAGTTTCCACCACTTCAATCAAAAGCATGCTCTCCAAACTAAAAACCTCATCAACAGCAGCCGACCTACTCCCCAGCTATTTCTTGAAGCTCACAGCAGATGCTATTGCTATTCCAGTCTCCACTCTCATAAACAGATCAATTGTTGAAAACTATGTGCCCAAACTCTGGAAAATATCCTATGTTACACCCATACATAAAGGCAGGACCTCCACTGAACTTAATAACTATAGACCCATTGCTTTACTCTCCCCCCTGGCCAAAATCCTAGAAAAATGCATCCATACCCAGATGCTAAACTATCTCCTAGACAGCAACATCCTGTCACCTACTCAGCATGGTTTCAGACCTGCCCATAGTACCACTACAGCCCTTCTCTGCTTCACAGACACAGTAAACCGTCTCAAAAATGAAGGCCTACAAGTGTCAACTCTTTTTTTGGATATGTCCAAAGCATTTGACACAGTCTCACACCAAATCCTGCTAAACAAACTAAACCAATATCATCTATCAAATTCCACTCTTACCTGGTTCCAAAGCTACTTAACTGACAGGTACCAAGCTGTGAAATGGGAAATTCTCTCTCTCCTCAGCTGCCCATAACTATAGGAGTCCCACAGGGTTCTATCTTAGGACCATTACTATTCACAGTCTTCACAAATGACCTCCATACCTCCACACAGCATGCATCTATAATTCAGTATGCAGATGACACTACCTTAATCTGTGCTGCACAAAACATTCCCACCCTCCTGCAAACAACTCACCTAGCATTCTCTGGCGTTGAAAACTACCTTACCAAAGCCCAACTTATCCTTAATCCAAAGAAAACTCAGCTTATGATTATAACCAGTTCTAACAAAAACACTAACAGTCAATTCACTATCTACTCCACTAATGCTACTCCATTTGCTCCAGTGGCACAGGCTAAGCTATAACCATAGACTTCCACCTAAAAGTTGATAGTCATCTCAACTTAACTATTAAAAAAGTACATGCCAAACTGGGGTCGCTCTACCGTATCAAACCATTTCTTACCAACAACACAAGATCAGCCATTGCTCGCTCCCAACATCTATCCACCCTACTCTATGCATCTCCTATTCTGACTAATCTCAACAAAACTGAACTAAACAAAATGGAAATGCACAATACTGAAAAAAGCCAAAAGCAAAACACACTGGAACACAGCACAAGCAGTTAGTGGTGCAATAATCTTCTTTTAATTCATTCTGGTACCTCGGCCTTCGCCTTCTCAAGGAATACATTTGTAATGCATAACACCACCCCTTTTATATCACCTCAATATCAAATTTGCATACTTAATTACTTAATCAATTAATCAAACAACCAATTTGTGGATGAAAAAGGACATGAACCCATGTATCTCAAATTCTGCTGAATGCATTATTTTATACTATTTTTTACTAGATTATTTTCTTATTAAACATTGTGAATTTTTTATATATATAGCTTATATAATTTATCTTATATTATATTATTTTATAAATTTCATTACATATACTTCATAAAATTACAACAAACATTTTTATAATTAAAAATATTTTACTTTTTGAATTAATTCAAAATTATAAATTTATAAATTTATAAACACATTAATGTTTGAAAATAAACTAATATATACCCAGCAAAACTTGCAAAATTTCAATCTTTTATGCTTGATGTCACCCAGATGCTCCATGATTCTAAGTTCAGATGCGGCAGGTGTAAAATTTACAGTAAAGTAAAAAATTTAGATGGAACCAAGATCAACAATGTCAACTACAAAGCCTTGGAATACTTTGATTGTAATTCAGTGGGTGTAGTGTATATCATAGGCTGTGGTTGTAGCAAACAGAAATGGTATATAGGTCAAACTGGCAGAAAAGTCAAACTTAGAATCATGGAGCATCTGGGTGACATCAAGCATAAAAGATTGGAGAGTCCTGTGGCCAAACATTTTCTAGATTATCACAAGGGGGTTTCAGAAGGATTCATTTATTGTGTGTTAGGCAAACCAAAAAATGTAGGTGATAATGCAGGGTTTCATAACAAATTATTGGAAATGGAATCCAGATTTATTCTGAATTACAGAACTCACTTTCCAAATGGTATGAATATGGAAATATGAATCACAATGTTAAAAGTTACGTAAGATTTTCATTAATGAAATTTTGCAAGTTTTGCTGGGTATATATTAGTTTATTTTCAAATATTAATGTGTTTATAAATTTATAAATTTATAATTTTGAATTCATTCAAAAAGTAAAATATTTTTAATTATAAAAATGTTTGTTGTAATTTTATGATGTATATGTAATGAAATGTATAATATAATATAATATAAGATAAATTATATAACCTATATATATAAAAAATTCACAATGTTTAATAAGAAAATAATCTAGTAAAAAATAGTATAAAATAATGCATTCAGCAGAATTTGAGATACATGGGTTCATGTCCTTTTTCATCCACAAATTGGTTGTTTGATTAATTGATTAAGTAATTAAGTATGCAAATTTGATATTGAGGTGATATAAAAGGGGTGGTGTTATGCATTACAAATGTATTCCTTGAGAAGGTGAAGGCCGAGGTACCAGAATGAATTAAAAGAAGATTATTGCACCACTAACTGCTTCTGCTGTGTTCCAGTGTGTTTTGCTAAACAAAATGGAAGCCTGCTATAACAGAATTGCCCGCTTTGCTGCAAATTGCTCATATAGAACTCATCACTGTACTGCTTTGAGACAGCTCTGCCTCTGTCATTCTATCTATTACCTCCCCAATAAGTGTCCTGCTCTCAAAAACCTAGTACAACATCACTCAGCCAAAAGGCCTCATAGATCATCAAGCAAACTTCTACTAGAAGTTACCAGCAGCTACAATAGCTTTTGAGATGCACTATATAGTAGTTCAGTGGCTAAAAAATGGAACTCTGTCCCTACAAGCATTCAAAACACATCATCCAAAGCCTCCTTTAAAGACCTCATCAGGCAACATCTCAAGGAAAGTTGGCAGTGCCATGATTGCTCCCCAGGCTAGTGAAAGCGGATAACACATACATACAAAATCTAGAGCACTTGATAATAGTTTTCAATCTTACTCACAAACACTGGCTAATCTACAATGTATGTACTGTACCTGTGTACTATGTATGTATTCTACCTATGTTCCAAATTTCAGCTGTACAACACAAATCTATTAATTACCTTTATTTTTAAAATTAATATATTTTTGTTTGTTCTCTCCACTGTAATTGTTTATGTGCCGCATACCACTGTAAAAACATGTCTCCTGTAATTTGTGTGTATACTGATCATGTCTAAATAACTAAATGTGTCTGTAATTTTTCTTTGTGGAGCTTTTCAACCTGGGCCTCTGCTGAAAAAGGGCCTTTTTGGCTCAGTCAGACACCCCCGGTTAACAAATGTAAAATAAAATAAATAAAAATAAACATTTTGTGAGATAGACAGGACTGTCCAAAGATCCATATTAGATTACTAATCCACTCTGCAGTGAGATATAGACCATGAAAAAACAGTGCCTTCTCCCTACACCACACACCTAATTGTCCTAAGCACAGTTATCAAAACCATACCACACAAGATCTGCAACAAGAAGTTTGAACTGTATCTTGTGAAGATTGAAAAGAATAAGGTGCAATATTTCCTAACAGATACCAAGCTAGAGGTGTGGGTGGAAAGCAAAAGTAGGCTACAGCTGTTTAGGCTAAAATTTAGGGCACTGTATACCACCCAGTACAAAAATATTCTACCTTCAGAGTGTATCTGACAGATGAATAACACCCTCGGACAATGCGTGCTTCTGGAGACATACTTTTTTCAGTACTGTCAGCCCCGCTAAATAGTTTGCCTGCAAAAAAAAAAGTTAAGAGTTAATGGAGGGACGCCGCACTTTTGCGATTATCAGCATGACTAATTAGTTGCCAGCCTCAAAAATAAATAAAGCTTAAGAAGTGCACACTGTGGTGGAGTTCATATACTCCTAGCTGTTTTACTGATGGCTTGCTAAACCACTCCCTGCTTGTTGTTTTCTGTTTTCTTTTCGCAGGGTGTGTGTGTTGATGAAAAAGTAGCATTTATAAAGATCCAAATGAGCATCTATAGTCACTTCAGTCACCTACTGTGTCATAAGATGAAATATTTAGTAGTTGAACTGTGATGTTACTACAGCTTTAAAAACAAGCCTGTTAGGTGTGGAAAAAAATAACTAACATTTGTTTATGCAACAGAAGTTGTGGCAGTAATTTACTAGACAATCTAAAGCTCTACAAAGGAAATGCAGCTTGTAGTTACAAATAAATAATGATGACTTATAACCTAACACTGCAAAAAATAAACATCTTTATTAAGAATACATATACAACAAAATATAACAGACAGCAAGTACCTCATTAATGAAACCCAGCTTGATGAGTGACCTGTGTGTGTAGGAAAGTCTCTACCAAGGATTACTGTCTCCTGCAGCTACATTTTTGCCCCATCACTCAAGCTGATGCATTTGCTACATTACAAAGGAATGAGTTCTTTGTACAAGAACCGATACTATACTAACCTGAATGTACAGATATGTCTGAAATGCCTAGCTAACACTATCCTGCTATGTCATCCTTTCATGTCATTTACAGAGGAGCATTCTCCCCTAATAAAGGGCTTTGCTCAGCTAGACTTTCCAAGTAAACATAACCGCTCAATCAATCAATCAACAAATAGCAACATTCCACCTGTAGTGACAGTTTCTTTTTCCATTTCAAGTCACCATTTGTCCCTGTTAAGGGAAGAATAATACTTTCAGTATTTAGTGTCATCACAGAGGATATTTGCATGTTTAAAATGAATGGTTACAGCTTTTACTATTGGTGAGGTGCTTTTACTGACAGAATGATGGATTTATGAAAAGGCAGAAAACATTTTAATTAATTTATTTTGCTGTGGATGTGCCATCATGTAAAAACATTCTGCTGTTTTTTAACAGAACTTGCTGTTGCTAAAGTTTATTTTATTAATAAACTATATAGTTGATAAACATATAACCTCTGAAATATGACATATCAGTGGCCAAGCAAACTCTTTTGTACTCTATTTGATGTTTCATAATCAGATAGCTATGGGTTCTGTCCCCACTCTAACTACCTGAGTTCAGGTTCTAATACTGACAATGTTGTAATTTGGATGACATGTTTAATTAATGAGCCATCAGACCAGAGTTATTGATAGCTGAAGTAGACAGTAATCCTCTGGCATGTGATCAGTGAAAGGAAAGGTAGTTTTTGCAGAGTACTGGCCAAATTATTTGCTGTAACTACCAGAGTGTCGCCTCACCAGAATACACAAGTAAATACCCTAAAGACACTGAAAGCACTGACAACAGAAATATTCCTGGGCATTGTGGTATGACAGTGCAGCCCAGAGTCTGACATTATTAATACTATTAGGCTGTTACATCTACTGTATAACCTTGGTAGAGCACCAACTTCGATGCTCCACTGCTAGAGATATTCATTGTACAATCCATTACAAGATAACATGTCCAGAGCTGGCATGACTTAGTGAGTCCTTATCTCAATTGAAAGAAAATAATTTGTGACTCATGTTATAATGAAAATAAGTTTTTAAAAGCCATTTTACATGGGGAGAGGCTTTACCTGCTTGCACCAAAATGTGGTACTTTGTCCCCATATCCCCAACTTCTGGCTGATAAATCTTTGAAGAGAGGGTGGCAGAACAATTACACTTTCCACAGTTTTGGGACTTTCTGTTTCACTCCTCAAAATTACGCTAAGACACGCATGTTGTGTGTCTGGGATAGATACTGCCTTTTTTGTCTATCAGTAAATGCAGTTTATTATGATTTCTGCATGAAGGATGCCAATATATTGGATGGCACAGCAGTAGCATTGTCGCCTCACAGCAAGAGGTTCTCGGGTTCGATTCTCGACTGGGGTGTCTTCTGTGCAGAGTCTGCATGTCCTCTCCGCATTCGTATGGGTTTCCCCCAGGTGCTCCAGTTTCCTCCCATGTTACAAAGACATGCGTCTGGAACGTTTCTCCCAGGGCCTCTGCTGGAAATTGGCTTTGTTCCAAGTCGGACTTTCCCAGTTAACAAATGTTAAATAAAATAAATAATAAAATAAATATTATATTATATAAACATAAATATATATGCCTAGGAATTTATTAAACTTCCTAGCTCTAGCCATATAACTCATGCTAAAAACACCTTTCCAGCATGACATGCCAATTTGTGATTCAGAAATGTGCTAACCTAACTCATAATCAGCTAATTTGCATGTTTCCTGAATTGCAGTTATTAAGATTGTGGTAGTAACCTACTGCTTATGTAATCAGTGGAATCATCCACCAGTCACTCTCTCTCACACATATACATAAACATGAACATGTACACACAACCACACCACAGCTCCCGTACCTGTCCTTACTCTCCTGAGGTTCCTCCCTCACCCAAAGTACTTTAGTGCCATTATTGCATGTACATATTAGGACCTGGTGGTCAAGAGTATCTCCCCCCACCCCTGATCCCATTAAAGGACAACAATGGGATTCTATTATTAAATGCTCAACATCTCTGTCCTTTTTCCTCCCTATTTACAGTCCCTGCTATGAATAAATAACAATACAGCTTTTAAAATATTTTAAATCGACTGTTTTTCTCCACTAGAACAGTAACTTGCCATACAGTGATGGTTTCACTTTCAAAAAACTTTTATCATGCCCCGGAAAAGCTTGCTGCAGTCTCCAATTCATTGATGTCATCACAGACAATGAACACAGCTAGTTTTCTGGCCAATTCCCTCCCGAAACTGACATCACCACGACCATCCTAAAAACCCTCCCATGCTGTGATGTCACAGCTCCCTGGTCCTTCCCCTACCCATACAGAAAGTAAAGGCTAGAACAAGGAAACAGTACATTAGTCAAGCCTCCTAATGCGAGCTGTCAATCACAGCAGGTAACAACTCAAATTACCCTCAGCACTTTGACAGCTAGGGAAGTTAGGTGTGAAGGGGGATGGGAGGTGAGTTGAAGTAGTACAGTTCAGGCTTTATTATACCACAATTTAGCCATTCTAAATGGCAGCAGCAGTAAAAAAGCACCTTTGAAAGCTTGTTCTGTGGCATTTGCACTGTTTGTGTTTTAAGTACTCATTCATCGGCATGAAATGTTACTTAAAACTAACTGACTGAAAAGACAGCAGTGTATGCATGCAAAATCAATGCAGTGACAGAAGCTTTAGGAAGAAAGAGGCCTGCGTGATGTATTTTTTTTCCAGACAAACACTGCATTGTGAGATACCTAGAAGCAGACTAAACAATCAGAATCACTTTAAGATGCTAAACTCCATGTGGTCAGACTCAGAAATTATGTATTAAAATATTTAGAAACCTGCAAATAGTCCCAGAGTGGTGTTGAAATGTAAGAAACACCAAACCATGATGAAATAGACATGTTTTTTGAGTCTGTGGGTGCAGTTCTCCTTTAAACTGCCACTGCCATTACTGCACTTTAAAGAATCATCCTCAGTGGTCTAGTGGTTCTTCCTAACCCCCATCACTCTTATGAAGTCACTGCTGTTAAGGCACTTCACTTTATCCCTGGTGCCTAGTGATTCCCAACACCCCCAATCCCTCCACTATTGTTGGTGGTATTATGGCACTTTAGATTGTGTCCACTGGTCCCCACATTCCTGTTATACTGTTTACTATAGGACATGTTATGGTTATGGAGTATTCTGTGTTGTGTAGTATATACCACATCCCACCCCTAGTCTCCATAGTAATGTTTGTGCTATTATGGCACTTTAAAGTCAAATCCCAGATGTCTAGTATTTCCCCCACCCCCAAGTCCCCTTAGTAATGTTGGTCCCACCTTAGGACTTAAAGCATTTTCTGGTGTCTGAAGGTTCCTTCCCAGCCCCCAATCCCTGTTGTGATGTTGATGTTAGTGTAACACCAGGGAAGTACTGCTAGTCCACCTGTCTGGAATTTTGTAAATAATTATATGTCACTTGAAAATATTAATATGATTTATATAGAAATGTGACACTACCAGCCCAGCTATCTGGAATTTTGTAAATAATCATATGTCATTTGTAAATAGTAATACGATTCATATGCTTGTCTTGCAAATGTAAGAAATCTATATATTATGTAGATATTAAACTACTGGTGCAGAAGTATTGTTTGAACTGTATGTTATGTACTGAGCTTCAGGAATGTAAGCACAGTGTACCCTACTGGAAAAGAACAGTGATGGGTATGAACTATATACCTGCACAAATGTATGTTTTGATAGTAGAGGCTGGAACATGCACAGTTAACTTACAAAACATTAAGAAAATAAATTGAAATTAAGTGCTTTACAATGTGCTATAAAAAAGTTAGCTTCAGTGCAGCCAGTAGACACAATGTCTAGAGCTAGAAGTTTTCCTGTTATCTTGAAACAGAAATAATTACTAGGTTTAAAATGTAAAAGTGTTTAACTGTTTTACGACTTCCAGTTCTAGACAAACTTTTGAGAGATATGTACTTTTCACACAGAGATGCTAAAAAAAATTCTTAGTTTCTGTTAGCCTGGGAACTGAAGGCAGGTGACAAAGAGTGATGACATTCAAAGCTGACCCAGCAGCAATGCTGGATAGTAATTTAAGAACTCTCAGAGGCAGACTTTGCATTTTGTATTTGTCTTTGGACTTGGAAACATCCTCTCATCAGTACTTGCCTTGCTAATAGTAAGTAATTAGGGTACAGTAATTTCACTTAGATATAGATAGGAATATAGTAACTATTAGTTTAGATGTTTTCTGTATTTATTTGAGACTCTCCTGAAATGTTGTTTTAAAATATTTCCTGTGATTCTGAACTCTGAAGTCACTGTGCTGACTTATTGAATATTGTCTTGTCCTTTTATTATCTATTATTAAATATATTTAAGCTTTATGATTGTGGCTGGTTTGTTTAGAGATATTTAAGCTCTTAGCGTACTTGCATATGTATTTGCTGACACTGTACAGGCCACACCTTAATATGCTTGGTCACACTTACCATTTGGATAATAGTAACATCACACAGTATGATTGGTCACCCTTTGGGAAGGGCCTTATAGTAGCTGATAAAAAGTTGGTTTGTGGCAGTGATAACTACCTTTTAGTCTGGGCAGAAGGGGGCATAGCTAGTAAACTTTGTGCCAGCCTTTCCCAGGAGTGTGTATGTGTTTTTATATGAATCAAACCTCAAAGTGTGTGTGTCAGCTACTTGGGACACAAAGCACTGGTTGGACAGAAATGGTGCTGAAGGTTTTGGCTTGATCACTTGGCCAAGATCCTAACCTTATAGGTGTGCCAGTGTGGAGTCTTATTGGGGATCTGGAGAGAGAGGTAGAAACCAGCCCCAGATTGAATGTGATTTCTGTGTGCTCTTAAGGGAAATTATACTTTACTGTGTGATCATACTCCCAATGTGTAAATCCCTCACTGGTGCTAGTGGTGAGGATTGAGGTCCTTGATTACTGGACCAGTGCAGGGGGCATCACAGATACTATGACACTTAAAGCATTCCCTGGTGTTCAGTGGATCCGCCACCATCTTGATCTGACTGTAATGTTGGTGTTATCAAGCACTTAAATGATTCCCTGGCGTCTGGTGGTTCTCTCCACCCCCAAGCCCCATTTTAACACTGGTGCAAGTAAAGTAAGCCCCGCTCGTCTAATGTATCCTACTCCTTTCTTGTTATTAACAGATTAACAGTAGTGCCAATACAGTACTTTATAGATGTATCCATGGTAGTCTAGTGTATCCCTCCACCCCATCTCTGTTTTGCTGTGAGTGCCATTATGATAATTTAAAAGTCAGCCCTAGTGTTTCATGGTCCTGCTATCATGTTTATGTTTGGCAGTTGAACACAGCCTTTTGCCCATGTTTGCTATTGTGACATGGCGGTAATAGCCATGCTGATGCACATGGCCAAACACTTTTTTGAATCACTTAGCTGTCTAGATGCCTTCCTGGAGGCAGTTCTGAGCAGGAAGCACATGGTTAATTAGCACATGCCACTACCCCCCCTAGAATGCCTCATTAGCATTCAACACAGATGTGGGGCCAGCCCTCCATGGTGCTGCATGACTTTATGTTGGAGTAACTTGCACACGGTGTAAGGGTGCTTGTTGAATAGCAAAAGGGCACAACAATGTGTACTCCTCCATATATATATATATGTCACAGCACCTTTATGAATTTGGCCAATAGTCTTTTATGTACATCCTTATGTTAAAGAACTTGTGGTACCTCACTGAAACCACTGAAAATATATGTTGCATTATGTATCATCACTCTCATCCTCATCAATGTTTCAAATTGTAATAGTCCTTGGTTTAATACTTCCAGTGTTAACACATGATGCTTTTGGCTTAAAGTGTCATTCATTTAGTTTTTAATATTTCTTTATCACTCATTCCCTATCTGTTGCCATAACTCTTATGCGACATCATAGTCCAGTACCATGACACTTCTTGATAACATCACAAGCTCTGTGCAATGACCTCAGTAAGGGAGAAGACACTATGAGTGGAATTTTAAAAGTAGTAGTTTTATTTTAGTGCATTTTCTCAGTAGTAAATAACAAGGAGAGGGAATGCAGCTCATATGTGAAATATAAACCATTTTTTTGTAAATCTAATGTTTTGGTAGAGCTCTCTGAGAAGCTGATAGCTGCTGTTTCACATTCACACTGATCATGGCTAAGGCTTCTAATATAGCACAAGACACAAATTAGGTGCATCAACCTACAATAAAAAAGGATTAAGGTGATCAATGACTTAACATTCCCCCAAGTCTGATTATATAACTAAGTTACAGCTTAATACAGCCTCACTTATTTTAAATGGTTCTTTGTCATTACTGAGTAAAATTAACAAGAATTTCTATATGGCTATGTTAAAATGAATTTTGGTCATTTCAACATTGTGCAGCCAGCATATTGTTCTTCTGTTTATTTTTCATCTCTGTCTTATTCACTTCATCTCTCATCCTTACAACTGATATATACACACAGGAGCACTACAGAATCCTGAAAGCCCAAAATCCTGAAACCAAAATCTCGAAAGTTCAAAATACTGAAAACACATAGGATACCAACACTTACTATATTCCAGCACAAGTACATACAGAAACAAATAAAACACACATCATATTACTCTTCTCCAAGTATAAGTAGGGGGCAAGCCCCCCTGCACCCCTCATGTGGGGGGCAACCCCCCACACCCCCTGCTACTTAAATATATCAACTTCGAGATGGCACTTAGTGTAGTGAACTGCAGTCTTGGAGTTGATATATTTAAGTAGCATGGGGTGTGGAGGGTGTTGGGGGACTTGCCCCCTGCATATAGTTGAAGGGTAATATGTTTCTATATGTACTTGTGCTGGAATATAGTAAGTGTTAGTATCCTGTGTGTTTTCAGTATTTTGAATATTCGAGATTTTGGTCTCAGGAGTTGGGTCTTCAAGATTTTGGGCTTTTAGGATTCTGTAGCACTCCCATAGCCCCCCCCCCCCACACACACACACACACATATATATATATATATTTGGATCTAGGACTATTGAATGAAAGTTCAATAGTCTGAATCCACAATCACCAAACACACTTTAATGAAAGCGCTTTCATTAAAGTGTGTTTAAAAAAAAAAAAAAACACCCCCCCCACTTAAAAATTCTCACTCCGAGGTCGCACTACAGTGGGGAAAAGGGAATTATCCCTTATCCCCACTGTAGTGCGATCTCCACAACAGGAATACTTACGCGAAAGTGCCTTTCGTTGAAAGCACTTTCGCGCAAGTATGCCCTGCCAAATCTGTTTTGGTTATATTGCCGTTCGGTGATCCGTCCGTACAGATGTTTATATATATATATATATAAATACACACACATACACACACACACACACACACATATATATATATATATATATATATATATATATATATATATATATATATATATGGAATACTTTACTATTTCGAAATACTGAAATCTCGAATTTCAGTATCTTGAGACAAAAGTGCCGAAAGTGCAGTCAAGTGAAACTGCACCTGCTCGAATTCAGAATGTCGAATCCATGATTGTGGTGGTGCACGATGTGGGATTTACTGTGTTGGTAAGGTGCAGCATGCTGTGGGATATGGTTTGTGTGCCGTTGTGTGGATATGTATGGAGATTCAGGCAAGTGCTGTTTTTTTAAGGGTTTTGGGAAGGGGTTTGAGTGTGTGTGAGTTTGTTGGGAAGGTTTAGGTGTAGGTTAAGGAAGGTAGGTAAGGATGCGAGTGTGCAACTGTTGAGAGTGGTGGTATTTGTAAGTATGTGATGTGTGTTTCTGAAATGGGAATATATAGTATGTAGTGGTGGATTTAGTGTCTTTGTCTTTTTAGTGCAACCTCAGAGTTAGTATATATATATATATATATATATATATATATATATATATAAGTAGCAGGGGTGTGGGGGGGGGTTGTGGGAGTGCAGGGCGGCTTGCCCCCCTGCTTATATGTAGGTTAGGTGTGTGTGTTTATTGGTTTGTTGTAGTATGGGGAGGAAGGTGTGTGTATGTTTGTTTGTGTGGTGGAGGTTTTTTTTAAAAGTCGCGATTTTGAATTTCATGCTTTTAGGATTTCGATATTGTGAGTGTTCAGCTTTATAGTCTCAGGGTACTGAGATTATAAAGTGAATCCATATATATATATATGCATGGGTCATGCGATCCCAAATAAAACCAAGACCCAATCCTCCAAAGGCAGACGTCCTGTCTGGTGGACCCCAGCCATAAACAAACTATACAATAGAAGGAGGAAGCTATTAAATGATAGAGCAAAATCCCAAAAAGGGAAGGCATCACTGATCAGTATTAGCAAAAAACTACGGGCACTCATAAAATTGTCTAGGGCCAGCTTCGAGAGAAAAATTGCACAGGACACTAAGGATAATCACAAGGCTTTCTTTAGTTATGTTAGGAACCTGGGGTAATTCCCAGAAATGCTCAGAATTAGTCCAAAAAAAAAAATCACCGAACCCACAGACATTGCCAACATCCTAGCTGACAGGTTCAGTGTAAACTTCTCCCCCCCTCCCCACCAAAAGGGCAAATATCTATCCCAGCAGAGTGCTTCCCCCCTGACATCTCAGATGCTCAGGTAAGAGCCGCCCTCTCCAAAGCAAAAAACACAGCATCAATGGGACCAGACGGTGTCCCGGGCTGCGTCCTACATGAACTCCAAGAAGAGCTAAACCCAAACATAAAACTACTGTTCAATCTCAGCCTTACTACAGGATATGTGGCCAAAGAGTGGCGTACAGCAACAGTGGTCCCTCTCCATAAAGGTGGTGCCTCAACGGATCCTGGAAACTATCGCCCCATAAGCCTGACTAGCTTGGTCTGCAAAGCTATGGAAAGGATCATCATGGACCTCATAAATAAAGATATTGGGGACCTACAGACAGACACTGGATCCTACCCAGTTCGGTTTTGTTAAGGGCAGATCCTGCCTCTTAAACCTGGTTGATTTCTTTGAAACAGTCACCAAGGCCATTGACGAGGGGAAGGTGGTCCACACAGCCTACCTGGACCTCGCAAAAGCCTTCGATACAATACCCCACTCGGGCATTATAGATAAGCTCACCAGCTTAAATATAAACCCCTATGTCACTAGATGGATTGCAAACTGGCTCAAGGACAGAACCCACATGGTTAGAATTGCTGGAGCCATGTCAGACTCCAAACCAGTTACAAGTGGTGTCCCACAAGGCTCAGTCCTGGGACCTCTCTTGTTCGGTATATATTTCTTGGAGGTACAGGCCAACACGGAAGGACTGTGGCTGACCAAGTTAGCAGATGACTGCAAACTGGGCGCCATAATCGACTCTCCAGCCGACACAAGCATCCTCCAAAAGGGCCTCATAGAAACAGACAAGTGGTGCCAGAGCCATGGCCTCAAGCTAAATGCCAAAAAGTGTATAGTCATCCCCTTTGGCAAAAACAAAGTGCCCACAAATTACCACATAGGTGGTAATCCATTAAGTACAGAAGAAGTAATTAGGGACCTGGGGACCCAAGTTGATAGCAATCTCTCATTTGACAACCACGTGGCCAAAGTGGTTAGAAAAACATTTTATATAGATCACCTAATCATGAAGGGATTCACATCTAGATCAGGGGAGGTCATCGTGCCTCTTTACTCATCCCTCATCAGGCTCATAATTGAGTACAATGCCCCTTTTGGGATGTACCTTACCAGACACCTGCAGCAACTGGAAAGACCCCAAAAGTACCTCACCAAGAGGATGAAAGGGCTCAAACAGATGCCATATGCTGCCCGGTTAAAGAAACTCCAGCTCTACTCAGTGGCATACCACCTGTTCAGAGGCAATCTGTGCCTGATGTATAAAGCCATGTCCAACCCGGAATTAATGGACATGCTGCACCTCAGAAAATCCAAATCCCATCGAGCTATGTGCTCGAGAGACTTGAACCTCAGCACTGAAATAAATAGGACATGCTGGAGGGACAGATTCATAACCCAGAGGCTCCCTTCACTCTAGAATAAAATCCCAGTCCAGGTTAGGCAGACTCCCTCATTGACTGTCTTCAAGAGGAATCTTGATGAGTGGATAGGAGATCGTAGGTTTACCCCGGGTATCACTTCTGTGTCACTGTTAGACCGAGGCACAGTATACTAACCTTGAAAAAGGGCATAGCAAAATAAATTTAAAATGGGTGGTGAAAGCCAAACACATTCTGGCTAGGCTTATAAATGCCCTAGGGCAGATAGCCTAGTATGAACCTATGAACCTATATATATATATATATATATATATATATATATATATATATATATATATATATATATGGGTCTATATGACTAGGTCGACAGTTCATATGATCGACTGTTTATTTGGTCGACAGTTCATTTGATCGACAAACACACCCCCCCCAACTATATATATCAACTCCAGGGTTGCACAACATTGGGGAAGGGGGCAAATCTGCTTGTCGACCAAATGAACTGTCGACCAAATGAGTGCCGATCATATGAACTGTCGACCAAGTCATATAGACCCATATATATATATATATATATATATATATATATATATATATATATATGTATATATATATATATGTGTGTGTGTGTGTGTGTGTGTACACACACACACACACACACACACACACACACATATACACACACACATATATATATATAGAGAGAGAGAGAGTGAGAGGGAAATGAAAAACAGCTACCACTATTTCTTTTTAACTTGTATTTATACAAAAGGTTTAAGACAGGATTGTTTTTGCATTTTCCCTCATCTCCAATCTCATTAAACTTTAAAGGTTATAAGATATCAATTTTTGAGTTTTGTGTTTCCTGTTATACCCACATATCATTCATCTGGTTACAAGACAGATTCAGTGAATAATGTTATGATAACCCTCCACTGGACCAGTAATCAAGAAGCCTTAATCCTCACCACTGGCACCAGTGGTGGACGTTCACTGGGAGGATGACAGGTACATACACAGTATTTCCTAATGCACCTCACAGCATCAAGTGCAATTTTCCTTAACAGCACACAGAAACCACAGTCAGTCTGGGGCTGCTTTCTCCAGATCCCCAATAAAACTCCCTACTGGCACAGCTATAGAGTTTAGATCTCAGCTGACTGACCAAGCCAAGACCTCCAGCATCCTCTCTGTCCAACCAGTGCTTTGCACTCCTGCCCAAGTAGCTGACACACACACACACACACACACACACACACACACACACACACACACACACACACACACACACACACACACACACACACACACACACTCCTTTGAGGTTTCACACACACACACACACACACACACACACACACACACACACATTGGAAAGGCTGGCACAGGTTTACTAGCTCAGACTATAAGGTAGTTTTCATTGCCACCAGTGACTCCTTATCAGCTACTTTAGGGCCAGTAACAAAGGGTGCCCAATCTTACTGTGTAATATTAATATTAATACATGGTAGTTTGACCAAAGAGCAAGGCTATTAGGAGTGGCCCACAGAGTGTCACCAAGTAAATATGCAAGTACTCTCAAAACTTAAATATCCATACACAGATCAGCCACAATAAAAGGTTTAAATATATTTAATAATAAAAGGACAATACAATACTGAATATATATTCACAATGAAGTCAGAGTTCAGAACTACAGGAAATATTTAAAATAATATTGCAGTACAATCTCACACAAATAAAGAAAAATATAATGTAAACTAAGCTTTGCTATATTCCTGACTGTATCTAAGAGAGTTATACTGTTTCCTGGAAACTTAACAAGGCAGATGTGGTGAATGGATCATCTACCTGTTAAAATGGTTCCCCTTTATATGACTGAATAAACATAAGCCAGAAAACAAAAGCCTGAAAAGTCAAAAGCTTGAAACTCAAAAGCCTGAAAACACAAAAAATACATATACTGACTTTAAACAACAGAAACCATATCAATTTCCACAAACCACCCTGCACCCCCCACCCCCCCACCCCCCCCGCTACTTAAATATATCAACTCCAGGTTTGTGCTTCATTACACTAAGTGCAATCTCAGAGTTGGTATATTTAAGTAACAGGAGGTGTGGGGGATGCAGAGGGGCTTGCCCCCTGCTTATACTTAGTGGAAATTAATATGGTTTCTATTGTTGAAAGTCAGTATATGTATTTTTTGTGGTTTCAGGCTTTTGACTTTTCAGGCTTTTGACTTTTCAGGCTTTTGTTTTCAGGATTTTGAAGTTTCAGGCTTTTGTAGTCTCAGTCATATGAAGGGGAACTGTTAAAATATACAGGCAAGGGCTTTTCCTCAAATGTTTGGCAGATTCTGGAAGTCATAAAACAATTACATTCCCTCGTGCTTCAAAGGTAGCAATTTGTTCACTTCAAGGTCACTACAGACATCTTCCTAGTACAGACCTTGTGTCTCTAGCTGCATTGAAAACTTGAGAGATAGCCTCTTTATTTCATCATATAAAGTAATTTAATTTCACTTATTTTCCTAAAGTTTGCTGGACTGAGGTTAACCCTCCATTTTCCTCTATAAAGACATATACATTTAAACAGTTACAATAGTGCATGTACATTTCTGTTCTCTTCCGGTAGGGCACACTGTGGATACTTTTTAAGCACAGACACTTTACAAAATACCTTTTCAACACAAACATCTGTACAGAGCAGTTTAATATATGCATGACATACAGTTCTAATACATTTGCAACACAAACATCTTAATAAATCATTTCGATATTCACCAGTAACATATAATTATTTACAAAATTCCAGCTAGCTGTGCTGGCAGTAACTTCTTTCATCACAAATGTAATAAAAAGGTAGTTGCAGACAATTTGTTATGTGAGGAAGTGACATTCGTACTTCAGTCAGAGATGATTGAATGAAAATCTCCGTGTGAACAAAAAATACTTAATACCAACTCTGTTTAACTTAATTGATAACACAAAAGTTTCAGCATTTGTTACAGTAAACATTCTGTGCTTGGAATAACCAGACACAGTATGAATACATGTCAGTGTTGGCACAACCTTTCTGTAAGTTCAATTTTTCATTTCAAAAGTGAACAGCAAACACTTAATAAGCAGTCCGTACAGAATTCCTTGTTTTTGTATATTACACTAGAGCTTGGAAAATTTAATTAACAGAGATTGCCTGATGTACCGTGGTTTTTCAGTGCATCTTTAACAAACTGCAGCACTTTTGAAAATTCAGATTAGAGAGACAGAAAATAAACATCTCCCCAAGTAGGTGTTAAAACTTGAGACATCATTTAATTCAGAAAAATAAAGAGGTAAATTATATATTATGGAGCAGGTGAGGGCCTAGTTTGGTTTGTGCCACTATTGGAGAAAGGCAGCAGCAGTCAAGGGGGCAGTTTGGTGCTAATTTGTCAGGGCTTGCTTTCTACCAGTAAGGAAACAGTTATTAGTATTGATGGTCTTTCTTGAAACATATATCATTAGTATACTGACTTTTAATTTAACTGTGGTCTGTTAACTGACCTGGACCAAATGTAAGCTCATTCAAAATGATTTATTAATTTTCTTTCTGTAAAACAACACACAGGAACAACACATAAGGTATGAACCTGTCAGTAGTGCAGTATTTGGTTTGTTCATACTCAGTGTATGTATAATCACAACTACACCTATCATGGCCAATGCATTGACACAGGTCGATCAACCACATTGTACACAATAATGATATGAAACTCAGGTTTATCTGTGTGAGTAATACCAGCACTCTGCCACCAGCATTTATTATAGCAATTAGTGTCATTGGCAGTGTTATGTATTAAACACACTAAATACACACTTTTTCTGTACACTTTTATAATATAACTATATATATATATATATATATATATATATATATATATATATATATATATATTAGGACTGCCAATATGCAATATGGGCATGTCCATATCAGTAAAGTGAAAGCTACCACATTAGCTGTGCAGAGAGAAAACAGAATTCCTATATGTATATATATATATATATATATATATATAGATATATATATATATATATATATATATATATATATATATATATATATATATATATATATATATATACATTCATGCATGTGTCATGCAATGTAGTCACTATCAGAATGCACAGCAAACTTTTGACAGGCCACAGCCATAACTATTAGGAGTAACCATGCCTAGCATTATGCATCAGTCCTTGTTGTATCTTTTGGCTTTTCCCAGTTAGGGGTCGCCACAGCGGAACTCTGGTCTGCTAATGATTGGCAGTAGATTTTTACGTAACGAGCTGCCATTCCTGCCGCACAACCTTCAACGAAGGTACGCCCATTCACTCATGTCTCCACACAGAAGACGCTTTAGATGAGAATCGAACAGGACAACGTCTTACTGTGAGGCGACAATGCTACTGCAGCACCACCGCTGCAGTTATTATGCATTATGCATCAGTCCTATAGTGATGGGTGTATCCAGTCAAAAGTTCAATGTATATTCAGATGGTAGGATTATGCATCAGTCCTACCCTCTGAATATACATTGAACTTTTGACTGGATGCACCCATCACTAATGAGTCTAACACTGTTTGGCATGAAGCCACAATTTTGACATAAGACTGACCTGTGATCCTACTCTAAGCCACTTTCTTGGATTTAGTGTGACCTGGCCCAGAGTTATTGTGGACTTTAATGAAGATTACATGGGCACTACAGTAAAGATTATGTTCACACGATAATGATGATTGTCTGTGCACTGTAATGAGGATTATATGTACAGTATAATGAGGATTATGTATACACTGTACTTTAATAGGGATTGTGTGCCACTATGACAAGAATTATTCTTAGACTCTAATGAGAATTATGTGTGCACTGTAATAAGCATTATATGTGCACTGTAATAAGGATTATGTGAACATTATGATGAAGGATTATACCTCCGCTGTAATAAGGATTATTTGTGCCCTGTAATGAGGATTATATGTGCACCATAATGGAGATGTGTGCGCACTGTCATGAGGATTATGTGGGACTGTGATGCAGATTATGTGCACAATTCAACAAGGATTATATGTGCACTGTAATTAGGATTGTGTGAGCATTGTAATGAGGATTATGTGCACATTATAATGAGAATTTGCATTAATCTATTGAAGAAAAGGGCATAAATACATTTAAGATAACTTTTCCTGAGAAACACTGTAGCATCTTGGGCAGTTGCTGATATTCAGACATGCAGATGTGATTCCGAGGAATACTCTGTGTGTGCTCATCTCAGACATTCCTCCAACTAACAGAAAACATGTTTCTGTATCCTTCCTCCAGCATTAGAACAGAAATAATCAGTGTACACATATTTCAGCAATCTAGTTTTGGGAAATGGAACACTGTTTTGTCAGTCACCCAGTGCTGGTGCTATCCATTGCCTCTCCACTTTTATAAGCCTCTATAAACATTCTAGCTGTCTCCATTAGACGTTATAACATTTGTGTTAACATTGTTTCTTATTTTTGTAATTACTAGTGGTGGGTATTAAAGTTCAACCTGTCATTTCTGATAAATCAACCTCTATATATTCTCATTCACTTTTTCCTTATGTAGGTGCCCTTGCCTGTCCATGATGTTTGCTGCTATTTCAGATGATAAGAACACGTCTGCAAAAATGTGCTAATGTGAGAATGTGAGTACAGAAGTAACCAGAAATAGTGTCAACCCTTTGCTGTTTACGGAACTATCTTGCATGAGTTGTATTCCCATTCATACTGAACATGCCATCTGATAGTATTTTGAGAGTCTATTTTTTCCATTAATTCTGTAGGTCCAGCAGAAGATTTCTGCCCCGCAGTATACATACAGAGTTGATGATGCAAATTTGCAAGCATGTACAATTTATGAAACTAAAAATGGCATTAGACTGCATATGTATGCACACCATACCCTATTTAAATATTTTTAGCATATTTATGCACCATCAGAAGATTTTGGAATGGTATTATTTAGCAGACTAACATAGCATTCTACAGAAAGGGGTCTTCAACAGCCATGTGTCTACAATAGTGAGGAAATCATTCTATGTTGTGCAAGCTATAAACAAATGTATGGCATATAGGTCCAAGGAGGTCATTGTTCTACAGTATTCAGTTTGCATCAGACCTGTCATTGAGTACAATGCTCCCTTTGGTATATAAGCATATCCAAAGACTGGAATATCCACAGATGTTGCTCACTAAATGAAGAAGGAGTAAACAACTTGTCCTTTGTAGACACCCTCAAAGCCCTATCTTTTTATTCTGAATCCTACAGGTTGTTGAGGGGAGATCTATGTCTGGCTTGCAAGAATTTTTCAGACTCCACTCTGATGGACATCCTTCATATCCACAAAACAAACAACACGAAAATTACACATTCTAGGGACTTAAACTTTGTGATCTAAATAGAACCTGCTGACAAGACAGGTAAGGTATTTACCCCAAAAACTACCCCTTCTCTGGAACAGGTTACTCATCCATGTGAAGCAGAGATCCTCTCTAATCCAATTCAAGTATAATTTGGACAACTGAATGGGGAACTGGAAATTCATCTCTGATTTGGCACCTCTCTCTCTAATAGATGCAGAACTTGTAAGCAGTTCATCTCCTAGGCCCCTGCTTGTAAATGTTTCATCTCCCAAGCTTCTGCTTATACTACCAAGGGTATCAGAACTTGTCAGATATTTAGTATGCATGGCTAAGCTTAAAGACACCAGTGGTCATTAGACTAGTACATATATGAATCTATGTATTTATTTGAGATTTCTCTTGAATCAGAAAGTCATCTGTTTAATGTATGTGCATTTGCTTTATTAATTTGTACTATACTTTGTTATAAAAGTTGAATTCCACTGCATATTTATCAAATACCTTGTTGGGTATCTGCATCCCACAACTGCTGGGCCCTTTTCTGTCATTGCACTTGGCAGGTCCTGATGTAAGTGCTGGTGCATCATCTTGATGTTTCTGTGGGTGTCCAGCTTCATCTTCTTCAAGCTCTGGTACCACGCTTGTTGAAGTGAGATTGTGAGACAGGCAGGAAGCAATGAATATCTAACAGGCCTTGGCTGGGAAATATTGTAGAGCTCCAAGACATTGAAGTACAAATCACTTTGCATCCAGTAATGTTATGGCCTGACTCTCCACACAAGAGCAATTAAACCATTTCTGAATGGCTGCAGAGATACAGGATATTCTGTGTAACGTATGTTGCATAATGTTTGGACCATTCCTGTGGGCCATCTTATGTGCTACCTGCTGTGGTGTATGTGGTGGTCAGATTTGTGTGAGCAGCCATTGCTCATGACAGGGTAAGGCAGCATGTAGAAAATGACCATGAAAAATCAGGTGGGGACTAAAATGCCTGGTAAAAGCTGATATAATTACACACACTGTCATCTTGTATTTTGCCGACATTCCTTGAGCAAAGATCTGTTATGTAAGAGTTGTAGTTACAAAACACCTGAGAGTATATGGAGCAGTATCTATGCTGGTTTACCTATGCAGGTGCCTCAGTGGTGTCAGGTTTCCAGAATACAATATTTGTTACCCCCACTCTGCCAAGTGTACCTGGCAGGCAGCAAACTATGAAGAAAATGCACATCACTGGTATTCACTCTTCCTATATCTGTGCCATCCAGATACACCTCCCTTTATGAGGATTAAGCAGTTTGGAAATAAATTGCCGTAGGATCTGAATAGATAGATTACTCAGTCCCTCCAGTACAACTATTTTGAGTGTGTACCTTTAACTCCTAGTGGGTGTGGCCTAAGCCTTTAAAAATTAAGTTATCACCTTACAATTCTAACAAATACTCATTGACAGAGGTCAGATATCAATACAGTTGCGTTTGCCATCAACTAAACTTCATGATAAAATATTCTGATACTTTGTATGTAGCATGATTTTGGAATTATTAATGCAATGTGATTAAGTAATATTTGACGCCTAGAGGAGCAGTAGGAGGTAACTGCATATGCACCTGGAGGCGTCACTCAGATGTAATTAAGGTTGCTTACTGGGATAATGTATTGATTTCTCTGAAGAATTACACACACCCCAAGTGATAAAATGTCTTGCTCACAAAGATAAAAGTGCAAGTTTTCTACAAAATAAATACACATGGCTTACAAAGAGGGTCTAAATTAACAAGTTCATTACATGATACCTGTAATATCCCAGTAGTTTCTCTTGTTAGTGTCTGGAAAGGTACAGTGTCCTATATTGTCATCACTGCTATTATTAATGTCTCAGAGATATGATGTATCTCTCTTCTACCATATATCTCCATCTCACTTTACAGGTTACACAGAATATCTCTGCAGCCATTCAGAAATGGTCTAATTGCTCATGCATGGAGAGTGTTGCAGACATAACCTGTGGTCTAACATGCCATTTATCATGTGATGAGTAGTCTGACCTCCTTGGACCTGTATGCCATCCCTTTGTTTATAATTGCACTACCAGCCTGAGTATATTACACAAGGTACATGGTGTGTTACCCATCTTTATGGTAATTGTTTGAGAGTGGTACTTGGTATATTACGCACCTTTTTAGTAATTGTTTGAGAGTGATGTTTGGCATACTGTCCATGTTTTTTAAAATTATTCAAGTGACATTTGGTATACTATCCATCTCTTTTGGTAATTGTTTGAGAGTAACACTTGCTATATTATCTTTGTGACACTTGGTATATTATCCATCTTTTTTGTGATTGTCCAGGAGTGGCACTTGGTATTGTATTCATTTTTTTTTTTATTGTTCAACAGTGATACTTTGTATACTATCAATCTTTTCTGAAATTATTTCAGAGTCTATTAATTGTCCGATTTTCACTCTGGAACATGAACTTATTTATCAAGGTATGTAAATGGCTGACATCATAATTCATGTTCTGCTCTCAGGTTTGCATATTTATTCTTTACTCAAGTTTGTTTGCTATGATTAACATTTGGAGAAACCATTCCAAACAAAATGGGATTGTCTTTTTGAATTACATTTAGAGCCTAAAGTGGTGAGCACTCTTCTTTCTTAAAAACAGTTAATTTACTTCATATGACTTCACTTGCATACAGGTTGTAGTGTACAGTTAAAGATTGGTAAAGCATATATTTATTTAATGTTATTCATTTGTTAAACAGGTAACTAAGCTATAACCTACACCTTATAAAAATGCACTGTAAATATTTGAAAGTGTAGACTAGCTTTACTCTTGTGAGTTTAGCAGACAAGCATATTTAACAGTAAACATTGTTTATTCATATTCATTAGAGAACTGCATTACTGGAAAGATAAATGAGAGCAGAAAATGATATCCAGTAAAATGCAACCATTATAAAGCTAACCTGAGTAAGAATATAGGAGTAGAAAGTTCTGGAAAAAAACTGCAAACCTGAGTGCTTCTTAGAAAAAGGGAGCAGAAGGAATGCTTGTAGTTCTTTTGACATCCCAGAAGTACAAAAGAACAAACAAAAAGCTCTAAGCCGTGCCGCTGTGCTAACTCTTGTTAATAAAAAATTGCTATGAAAACAGAAACCTGTTAATCTGTTAGAAACTGACCACCTACACAACATTCTTGCTGTTACATCAGAACATAATTTAAACATCAGTAAGTACATTGACCATAGTTAGAAAAAAGTGGAAACATTAAGAAATATAGACAAAAAAATGGTGACTGTCAAGCAATAAAATAATGGATACTGAAAGACTGATACTAAATGCTATAATGTGGAAAAAAGGAAATTAAAGGATGGGAGCACAGAAAAAAATCTACTGAGCAGTTAATTAATAATTTTGGTAATTTTGGTGAAAATTTATTTGAAGCAAATAACTTCAGAAAATGCATATGAAGGCCTAAAAATCTAAAACAAAGCCCACACTGAAATTTAGTATAAATGGAAATGGAATAAATGAATAAATAGTAGAAAATTACGTATTTTGAGAAATTGTGTGTTTGTGTGTGTGTGTGTGTGTGTGTGTGTGTGTGTGTGTGTGTGTGTGTGTGTGCATATATATATATATATATATATATATATATATATATATATATATATATATATATATATATATATATATTTATATATATATATATATATATATATATATATATATATATATGTGTGTGTGTTTGTATAGAAAGATGTGGGGGTTATTCAAATGTCTGATTGTGTGTTAGGTCAACAAGCCTCTTAGTTCAGGAGAGTTTGCTCAACTCCTAGTGTTGTGAAATTTGTCCTTAACCCCATATTTGTGCAGTCTCAGAGTTAGTATAGATAATTATCAGGGGGAGTGGGGTTGTAACCCTCCATACAGGGTGTACAGAAAGACTTGCCCCCTCTATAAAGTAATGTTTTTGTGTGCTTTTAAAAAGACTAGATTTTACATGTGACACGTGCATTAGTGTGTCAAGTTTTTGACCTTTTAGAGTTGAGGTTTTTACATTTGACTTTAGGTGTTTTTGGCATAATATTATAGTACACTCATGTAATAGACACACTCATGTAATAGATACACACACACACACACACACACACACACACACACACACACACACACACGCACACACACACACACACACACACACACACACACACACACACACACACGATTATGGGTTTAGTAATACAATGAATCTTATCGGTTCTTCAGGCCCTTTTGTCCTCTCTCATTGCTTTGATGGGGCTATTTCAGCACTTCAATAAAATGGGACTTGATGAGTGTCGGTTGATGTACCAGTCCATTGATTGTTATGCAGACTGACAAAGGTATGTGCACATATAAGGGAGCGGATTACTTTGCTGACTGCTGCTGAATCCAGCAAAGTGAAGTGTCGTGTTGTTAGTGCTCTTAAGTTCATAGGTGTGTACTAAGCTAATGGCCCTGGAGCCCATAGAAGTGCCTTGGCATTGTGCCACCCAACATTAGTTCCCAGTGCCTCTATCAAGTAGATCCACTGGAGAGATTCCCCAGGGTGAACTTTCTAGTTCCCATCCAGTCATCAAAATTTCTCTTGAAGAGGGCCAGGGAGGTGCTCTGCTTGATATATATATATATATATATATATATATATATATATACGTGAAGTCTATTCCAGAGCATGGGAAGTCTCTGGGTTATGAACCTGTCCCTCCAGCATGTTCTGTTGATTGTAGTATTGAGGTTGAGGGCTCTGGAGCATGTGGTGTGGAGGGATTGGGATTTCTTTAGATGTAGCATTTCTAACAGAGCTGAGTCAGACATGGCTTTGCAAGTCAAGCAGAGATCGGCTCTTAGTAGATGATATGAGACAGAGAATAGCTGGAGTTTTTTGAGTCTGTCCATGTAGGACATGTGTTTAATGCCCAGGATCCTCTTCATGAGGTACTTTTGTGGCCTCTCCAGTTATTGCAGGTGGCTAATGAGGTACATGCCAAATGGGGAATTGTACTCTATGATATGTCTAATGAGGGAAGAGTAAAGAGAAATGATGACCTCTTTCTTCCTGGATGCAAAACCCTTGGTAATGAGATGTACCACATAGAAGGACTTTCTGACCACAGTGGCAATGTGGTGGTGAAAAGGAGAGTTTGCTGTCAACCTGTGTCCCCAGATCTCTCATAACGCCTTCAGTGTTCAGGGGGCTCCCATCAATGTGATAATTAGTGGGAACTGAGTTTTCCCAAAGGGGATGATGATGCATTTTTTGGCATTAAGGTCAAGGCCATGGTTTTGACACCAGCCATTGGTCTTAGTGAGGCCTTTCTGTAGGATGGCTGCATCACTTGGGGAGTTAATAATGGCTCCCAGCTTGCAGTCGTTTGCAAACTTGGTCAACCAGAGTCCCTCTGCATTGGCCTGGACTTCTGTAGATGCCAAACAGGAGAGGACCCAGGGCCAATCCCTGTGAGACTCCACTCATGACTGATCGGCAGTCTGACTTGGAGTACGCTACTTTCCCACTGTGGGTCCTATCTGTGAGCCAATTTGTAACTCACCTAATGACATAGGGGTCGATGCCTAGTTTGGTGAGTGTGTCAATAATTCCTGAGTGAGGAATGATATCGAAGGCCTTGGCCAGATTGACGTAGGCTGTATGAACTGTCTTACCTTTATCCACCGCTCTGGTGACTGACTCAAAGAAGTCAACCAGGTTGAACAGGCATGATATACCTTTCAGAAAACCAAACTGCATGGGATATAGAGTTTGGAGATTCCCTATATCCTTGTTAATCAGGTCCATGATGATGTGTTGCATAGCTTTACATATCAGACTCATCAGGCTAATGGGGCAATAATTTTCCGTGATACCCCATGGAGTAGGGTTAGAATGGTTGGAACAGCAGTTAAACAAAACCCAGTTATTTGACCAAGATCAAATCAATGTGTTTATTATGTTAATGGAGGCTGTGTTGAACAACAATTTTTGCACTGTGAGGGACAGTTTTATAAACAGCTGACCGGTGTGGCTATGGGGGCTGCATGCGCCCCCATATATGCCAACTATGTTATGTCATACTGGGAACAGGAATACATATTCCCTAGTACATTTATGGCCCATATTAAGCATTACACAAGATTCTTGGATGATATTTTTATGGTTTGGGAAGGACCAGAGGATGAGCTGAAAAAGATTTTTTTATACATTAACCAGATGGTGGAATTTTTTAAATTCACCCATGAATATAGCCCCGAGATGATCTCTTATTTAGATGTGAGGTTAAGGATTGACAGAAGGAGCAAGTGTTTGGTATCAGGGATACATAGAAAAGCTACCTTTTCAAATTCTTATTTGGATTTTCATAGCTGGCACCCTTACCACCAAAAAAGTCTATAGTAAAAGGACAATTGGTAAGGGCAGCCAGGATAGTCAGTGATGAGTTGGAGTTTCTCAGTGAAACAGATTACATCATTGGTTTATTCATTAAAAAAGTTGCACTGAACCCTTATGTATATTAGTTAAAGAAGAGATTATAATAAAAAGGAATGAAGGCTTTTATAGAGCCATTCTAACAGGCTCTACAGTAAAGGTAATGGACAGGAGTGCACAAAAGCATAGGGGACAAAACCTTGATGGGACTGTGAAGGAAGTTAGTTTGATGTTCATTACCATATTTAATCAAGATGTGGAATGGGTCACCCAGGTTATTCAGCAAAACAAGGGGGCTGCTGCAGTTGGACAGGGATGTTGAACACAAATTGGGATGAGCCCCGAAATTTGTCTTCAGGAAGGATATGTCCTTTAAGGACATTTTGGAGATGAGTAGTTGGATGAGATCCCATTGTACCAATAGGATAATAGGTCATTTTATATGTGTAAGATATGCAATATGTAAATACATCATGGAAACTGGAAGTAGGTTATGCATTAATGGGACTAGGGTGTCATTTTATGGGCACTTTAATTGTTCAAGTCAGAATGTGGTCTATATGGCTAAATGTGAGCATTGCCTAGCATTTTATTTAGGAAAGACAAGCAAGCATTTTAAAGACAGAGTGTATGAGCATTTATTGGATATTTGAAAAGGGAACGCCACTAATGCTTTGGCTAGACACATTTCTGCACATCAGGGACATGCCTTTAGTTTTTTTTGTTTTGCAACAATTGGTTAATTTGCAAGGTAGGGTTTTAGATGTGAATCTTGACATTTGTGAATTAAAGTGGCAATTGCATCTGAATGCAACTAATTTCCCAGGTATAAATGACAATGTGAGTATTGAATCAAAGAACGCCAAGGCAACACAATATCCCACAGGTCCAGAAAGAACAGTCAGCCAAAGCAATAATACGTCCTTTATTAATTAATTTATGTAATTAAGATTAAGTAGGGAGGGCATGAGTATTTAATGGTTGGGATTCAGTATTATGTTGTTCTGGGGAAGTCCTAATAGTTTTTGGATGAAAGTGCTTAACCTGTTGGTAAAGACCGCTACTTGGTTGACAATAAATGCTTGGAATTCAGTCGCTGTGGCCAGTGGTTCTTTTGGTGCCTGTATTGCTGTATGTAGAGGGATTAGCAGGGTTATAGTCATGTTTTCATCCCTCTACTCCATAGAGTGAGTTTTTCTGCATTGGTATTGCTGCTTAATTGTTTATTGTAATTCTATGTGTGCAAATCTGTTATCTAATTTAGTAGTCAAACAGCTGAAGTTGTGCAGGGCTTACAGATCCTTTACTGTGGGCATAGTTAATAGGCATTGTTATTGTAAGATGGACTGTTGCAAAGCTGACTGCTTTTATCCTTGTAGTTATTTTTTTTTTCAGTCAACATCAATCACTTTTCTTTCAAGAATTAAGTCATTGTTCCAAATAAAAAGATGAAGTGTTCTCTTCTTGTAAATTGTATGAGCTTGCTTCTCTTGTAACAAAGGAAATGGTGGGCATTTACTGTATTCAAGTCCTAAAATAAATACTTTACTTGATCAAGATAAGATTTGCAGTATGTCCACTAATGATATCTATAAAGTCATAAAATTGCAGAGGATATGCTCTGAAAAATCTATACAGGTTAGTTTGGACATTACTATAATCTGCTGCAACTGAGAAACTAACGTGCTCTGATGATTCTGGAGACAGTAATGCTACAGAAACAAATCCAGGACCAAATTAAGTGGTGCAAACCCCCACCCCATTTACTGAATCAGTTTTATTAGCAGTAATTAATGTGGCTGCCGTATACGTAACTAAAAAAAATTGAGTTCCTTAAAAGTATGTGTGGTAGATAGGGACAAAAATAAGCAAAGAAAAAACTAAGTGATAAAGCTTTTGGGGAGCAAAATAGTATATCGATGCTTTCCCATCAGTGTAAACACAGAAAAACTTTAAATGGGGAAACTAATTAACAAGTCAGTAGGGTAAATGGTTTCTTCCCAGGGTACTGAGACCCAGTTAAATCCTATAGAACAAATAAATGAGCCTACAAATAGAGCTGACAGTGACATTAGTAAACAAACAGTTGCTATTGCGATTCCCAGATCTTTAGCTGATAGAATATGATGTCGGGAGTCAACAGGTTTTGAACAGTAGAGTAATCTTTTCTTTGTCCTTCACAGTGACCACAGGGTAAGCTTGCTTAAGGGGTGCAGAGATGTCAGCCACTGGCTATTTTTCCATTTAACTCTGACAGAAAAAATATTAACTTTTAGTCATACTGGAGGGAATAAATGATCTTGGAAAAACTAATCACAGTGACTTTGTTTACTCAGTCAGATTTGATTTAAGTGCAGGAAGCATTTTTTTTTCTTTTGTGTATTCTGCCATCTGTGATATCCTTGTCTCAATTAAAACATCCAGATTTGCTCGCTAGTGATTTCAAGACAGTGTGTTCATTGATCAAGCAATCTTTCAGTGAGTGCTGATTCAGTGAAGCAAACTTGGTAAAAGCCACTTTCAGTGATAACAGAGTGCACCTTTTAGGCTACTGTTGTGTGACAGGGTAGTTATATTTCAGCCTGGGGAGTGTGGGGGGATGCTCCCCTTATGGGGGGTGTAGGGGGTCTGGGCACATATAAAAGGAATCTTGTTTGAGGATCGTTGATGGTGGCTTTCAGAGTTTTTTTTTTTTCCATTCGATTGAAACTCACTGAAAATTCCATCTGCAAATTGATGCAATTCAGATGCCTTAGTTTACTGTTCAGTTTTAAGTACTTGTGGCATGTATTATTCAGCAAACACACTACTTTAAAAGAGATTCATACCATTTGTGGTAACATTGTTCTATCTACTGAAATGGCAAAGACCCAAAAGTTTTTTTAGATCCTCCATGGAAGTCAGCTCTCCAAAAGCTAGAGTTAGAAACAATTCAGACATTTTTTTTTTTTTTTTTTGTGCAAGGCTGATAGTATCAACCAAAAAGTTCCTGGATCTTCATCTTGTCCGAAAAATGTCATTCTTATTACAGAATCACGATTTAACCAAAACAGTACCCTGTTTATTCTTTGCTATAAGGGTTTTACAACTTTCATACATGTTAGGTGTGAGTACATTTATTTATCGCTGAGAGGAATTTAGTGTAACCTTGGAATTCAATAATCCTGCTATCAGGATTATGAAGATAAACATTAAAATCAAGCAAAAAGTAGGTTAGAAAACGGTATCATTGCAAGTGACTTAAATGGCCCTAAAGTATGCTGGGAATCTAATTCTGTAAGTAATTTAATCTTTCAGGATATTTAGAAACATTTAGTTGCTCTTGATTATAATCAGATAGTGAGACACTTTACCTGAGGTCAGAGCATTTTAGATGTGGTATGGATTAAGAACACTTTAAGGGTTTGTAATTTTTCCATTTAAACTGAACTAAGTCATTCTGACCATAATAGCAGTATATGGGGTACTATGGCCAGTATGACAAGACTGAAGTCACAAAAAGTACCTCGGAAGGCATTTTTAGAGTACATTACAGTATTTACATGTTCTAGAACTCATGGACCAGAACTCTAATATATATAATTTAGCTAATAAGAACTGCGGAGCACCTTTTATATTCAGATGAACAAGATTATTGCTTTTACTGACAGCCATGTTAATGTTTATGAAGAAGTATCTGCCTCCATGTAAATACAGGAGCCTGAATAAAGCAAGTAAAAGGAAGCATCTTCATTGGAAAGTTTTCAAATTATTCCCTAATGTTTGAACTAAGGATAGGCCTATAAGGTATAAAACTTTATTAAAGAAAAGCTAAGAGAGTACACAGGCACAGGATAATATTGTTTACTGCAGCTATTAATAAATCATTTTAAACACAAGAGATCATCACTTTCTACATTACAGGAATGCAGTATGTCATGACACTACTAACATAAATCATTTCTGAACTGTTTGTCAATGGCTTCTGCACTGATGGTGTTGGCAAACTCCTGTCTTCCATAAAGATCTCTGCTCTGTGGTTTCTGGGGAAGAGGCACAAAAGGCTATGAATAAGCTTAAAAATGATGCTGCAGCAGGCTAGAGATATATTAACTGGATTATATTTTGGTCTAAGGTTATAACTCTTTTAATTCTATATTTAATTTCCATACTGTCCCCTCTATCTAAAATAATGGAAAAATGCATCCACAAACAACTGGTTGCATATCTAACCAGCAACAACCTACTATCTCCTTCACAGCATGGTTTTCGACCATCCCACATACCATTACTGCCCTAGTTTCCTTCATAAATTACATCTATAACACCCTAGATAGTAACCTACTTACATCAGTCCTGTTATTGAATCTCTCAAAAGCATACAACACAGTTTCCCACATCCAATTTATCCAGCAACTCCACTCACTGGGATGCTCTGATGCCACCCTAACCTGGTTCATTAGTTACTTGGAAAACCGACAGTAATCCATAAAATGGCTGAATAACCTCTCTAGCTTTCTCCCAAATAAAATAGGAGTGCCCTAGGGGTCAATCTTAGGACCCCTACTATTCAACATTTTTATAAATGACCTACATAAAGTTCCCTCTGATTGTACTACCATACACTATGCAGACTATTCAACCATAATCTGTAACTCCAGTAACTTCTCTGACCTCCAAAAGTTAACACAAAAGGCCTTTACGTCCATAGAACAGCTATTATTTAACCCTAATAAATCTAAACTACTCATCTTTGCATCTAAACCTGTTCTCACAGACTTTACTATATTCTCCATAAATAAAACCCAAATAGAGTTAGTAAATCAGGCCAAACTGCTAGGAATTACTATTGACAGCAAACTTAGCTTTGACTTGCATATTAATAATGCAATAAAAAAGACTCACTTCAAATTAGGCAAACTTTACAGAAACAAGCAATACTTAAACAAATCCATCCGAATAAAACTTTCAAAAATTCTTCTCCTTCCAACCTTACTAAATGGGTCTCCTATCTTCACCAATCTCCACAACTCTTTGAACACAAACTACAGTCCTGTTATTATACGATTGCAAAATTTGCATCAGCCCAAACAAATCACACCCACCATTGCCAGACCACTAAAGAACTAAACTGGCTAGAATTTGAATATTACCTACATTGCACACAACTTACCTTTGCCCATAAACTTGTTTATAAACCCAAGTGTTGCCCTTCCCGGAAAAATATCATTGAACCTTATGTCCCATCCAAAAATCTAACAACAAACACCTACTTAAAGTATCAAAACCTAGTAAAAGAGCAGGTAGCTGCCTCTATTCCCATGCCATAAGTAAGCTGTGGAACACCCTCCCATCATCAGTTACAGAATTAGACAACATAATCTCCTTTAAAAGAAAACTAAAACAACATCTCACTGGTAACCCCAGCTGCACATGCAACACATTCGCAGCCTCCTTAATCTAGCAAAACTGTTTCACGTAGCAAATATACTTCTGTATATGTCATACTGTTACACCATACAAGTTATCCCTAATCTTTAGTATCATAGTCTACACGTCAATACAACCATCTTAACACATTTTCTCTTCTACACTTTCTACTTTTAATATTACCATTAAACACATGCCACCTATAATGTACTTATTCACACTACCTAGCTATACGATTCTAACTATATCTATCCTACCTTTAAGTTTAGCTGTCTAATTCTGTCTTTCCTTTTCCTACTCCCCTCCCAAAACAACTGAGCTGTATTGTTAAATATTTCTAACTGTATAATTTTCCTACTTGCTAATGTTCCATTGTTACTGTATTGTGCCTTTTACAACATATTTGCTGTTTAGATAGTTTTCTGTATTATTTCACTTGCTTTATAATTATAATTTTGTTTCCTTACAGAATGATTTTCATGTAACTTGGAGCTTTTCTCCCCGGGCCTCCACTGAAAATTGGTCTCAAGCCCAGTGGACTTTCCCGGTCAACAAATGTCAATAAATAAATAATAAATAAGCTATCTCTTTTAGTAGTGCATGTATACTAGCTTTGCTCCTAATGTGTGGAAATCAAGTATGGCTGTCCTAGTTTACAAGTGTAGGTTCACCACTGTTTTGGTAATTACAAACCCATTAGCTTAGCTGGTATTGTTAATAAAGCATTTGAAATAACAGTGTTGGGTTTCAGCTTTGAGCAGCTTGTAGTTAATACCAGTTTGTCCCAACATGGATGTATAACTGAATGCTCCTTTATTATTGATCTTCTGCATATCTGTAATAATATTATCCTGTCGCTTAGCAGTGGCTTATCTGTTAATGTTATTTACCTCAAGCTCACTAAGACATTTGATCCAATTCCTCATCTACCAATTATTTGGAACTTGGACTTTCTTGGACTGAGCAGTCATATCATTATATGGATTTGTGGGTATATGAGTAGCCACAAATACAGTGTGAACATCTTAGACATTCCATCTAGTTCAACACTGGTTAACAAGGTAGGGAATCTCTGGTTCAGCAATTTGTTTTTATATTAAAAATGTCATTATCAAGTGAAATATGATAAAGTAAGCTTGCTAATGATGATAAACTAAGCATGGTGGTAATATGTGTCAGAAACCATAAAGTTTTCCAGTGAGTTTTAAAAATCATTACACATCTGAGCTAATGAGAACAAAATTGAGTTTAACATCAGTAAATGTAACAGTGCATGGAGTGCTGTGATTTCACTCCAAAATCAGAAAAAAAAGATACAGAAGATTATGATCTAGTTGCTGATCATAACGAGCTTATATTGTGTTTTAGAAATGGATGCCAAAAAATTCAACTCGAGTGGTGAATCTTGTCAACCATGCAGAGAACACATAATAAGGAGTTATGATTGGACTCTTGAACATAACTGCTTGTCATGCATGGAGCTTTATCTGCCCCCTGTACTACTAGTTACAAAAAAAATACTAAGTGTTTTTCTGGCTTTCAAAGCCATAAATCACTTGGTGAACCCTATCAGAAAGACAGTGTAACACATTCTACTGAACCACACCAACGGCAAGAAACTGTGCAAACAGAACAGGCAAGGCAACGAAATCCTGAAGCAAGGGCTAGGCAGATTGTAGTCAAATAACCCTTTATTGTGAGCGCTTTCGGTAGGGAGACTCTCCCCACCTTCCTCAGACAAAATATTACAACCATAAAAAGTCATTACCATATTAAATACAATAATTGATAATTGATAATGACATCACAATCATTCCCAAACAATTAAAAAAGCATACCACTTAATCATTCATTTTAAAACGTTGTTTACATAAAATATTAGCTGATTTACTAAAACCAATTTATATGTAAAAAGCTGTATGCAAGAAGCAATTGATTTTTTAGAATATATATGTGTGTAAACTTATATACAAATACTAGCCAAATAATCAACAGCATGCAAGCAAGCAAAAAAATGATAATAATACCATGTACTAAACACTATACCTATATGTAAGATGCTGGATGCATCATAAACTTCCTTATGAAAGTTATGTTAAAAATTCAATACTAAGCAAATTCTGAAGTAAAAAGGGCAAACAACTATTCTGTATATATATATTTTTTAAAACATATAAATCAATATACAGAAATTTATATAAATATGAATACAAATGGCACAAACTACCTACAATATTGATTCATCTACTTAGTGCCATCAATTTCAAAAAACATTTAATGGACAATATCTCATTCAAGCCCGGAGTCATGTAGGCAGCAGTACGAATCTGCCAAAAAGCCTCTTGTTGTTCCAATTTTAACTGCCATGGTCCCCCCCTCACATGTGGTTGTATCTGTTGCACCACTGAAAAATAGAAGCTATGATCTGAATTATGATGTATATGCTTTGCAAGTGCATTATTCAGATCGCCTCTTCCAATGGCATATAGATGTTCATATATTCTTTTCTTGAGTGGTCTATCGGTCTTACCTGTGTAAAAAGCCGGACACTTTTTACATATTGCCGCATAGACCACTCCTTTGGAATTGCAATTGAAGGAACCATAAATGCCAAAATTTCTACCAGCCATATTAATGGTTGAACTAACTAAAATATACTTACAATAATGGCAGGTGCCACATTTATTCATCCCTAACCCCTTCCTGTTTGTTTTGATTTTAGTTCGTTCTAATAGTTGTTTTAAATTTTGTCCACACCTGTACGTAATCGTGGGCTTCTCCCCCAGTAATTTTACCAGCTGATGATCTTCTGAAATGATTTTCCAATTTTTGAAAATAATATTGTTGATAATCTGGGCATCAATATTATAAGTGAAAAGAAAGCTGGTATTAGTCATTCTATCATTGTTGTAGATCTTTACAACCATGTTCCCACCACCAAGTAGTGGTTCAAAATGTCCCGACTCCCTTTTTGTGTAAACGTCTTATTTTATGTCTTCCACAAAGGAAAATGGGTATCCCCTTGTTATAAACATAGATTGAATGTTTTCACATTCAATTCTAAAATCAGATAAGTTGGACACCATTCGGGCTGCCCGGACAAATTGTCCCTTGACTACACTTCTTTTTTGGTGTGTGGGGTGGGAACTGCTGAAATGTAGGTAATTGTTCGAGAATGTAGATTTTCTAAAAATACATGACTTAAATTGTCCAGAATTATAATCTTTACTTATTTTGACGTCAAGAAAAGAAATTTCATTCAAATCAATGACGTAAGTGAATTCCAAGAATTGTGTCATATTAGATATATTTTCAATAAAGGTTGGAATATTATCTACAGACCCTCTCCACAAAAAGAACATGTCATCTTGGTACCTTGTGTACCAAGTGACATTTTCCCGGTAAAGCTCACTTTGGAAGAGAAATTCATACTCCCAGTGCGCTAACACACTATTTACAAAAGTGCATCCACAGGGTGAACCCATGGCAATCCCTGTTGTTTGAAGATAGTAATCATTCTTAAAAATTAAAAAATTATTACCAAGAATGATGTCTAATAGCATTTCCACCAAATACATCTGCTTGGCCAATTGTGGATGGTAGAGGGTCAGTCATGTATGCGTGTGCCAAACTGGTTGATAATATTCTTAAGCCTTTATTAAAACAAGAAGACCAAATTTGTAGGGATTCTTGGGGCTTCCTTGAAAATATTGGTAAAATTGCCTTCGATCCAACCCTCATCTTCTTGGTTGTTGACATCAAAGACCTATATACGGTCATCCCACATAGCGTGGGAATACAATGGACAGTAGATTTTATGCTCCGAAAAGGGGCTTCTGGCGAGCAGATAGCACTTATGTGGAGTTATGGTCTCCCCTGCCCTGCCACTGCATAACTGTGTGTTAGTTTCACTATCAATACTGGAGAATGAATGAATGATACAGTCAATTGTACATTCTTTGAAATGGAAGTTTGATTGATTCAACAGTCCTTGCAACACTTTGCAGGACTGAATGTGACACTTTTACCCCTGCAGAACTACCCTGTTCAAATGTAAATTAGTTTTTATCATAGGATATCACAGAATCAATGAACAGTGAGGTCTATTACATATTCCCACAGATATAAGTAGTTCATTTTAAACTGAGTTTGCTGTTACTTCTCAGATGCTTATTATGTATCAGTACAATTTATGCTGTAAAGTACCATAAAATAATGGATGCATTCCTCAGATTTTCATGTACCACTGTCAGGTAAAGCTTTTGATAGTTTTTCTGAAGGCAGTGGAATTATCCTTCTGTATCCCCCATTGCAACTGCTGATTACTTTTTTGTATCAGGAATCAGAGGAAGACTTTTTCAAAAGGAGTAAAGGTGATTTTCAAGGTTATTTATACAAGTTCTAAGAGTTGAGGAAATAAGATGGAAATGTATTCTGAACTGAATCAAGGGGACCCTTTCTCCACTGTGGTTTTGAGTGAAACTTTGTCTTCAGGAGAAGCAGAAAATTACATGTTTTAATGAGTAAACTGATAAAAGGCAAGTCTAGAAGGGTGCTGCTCCCAGAACACCCAGCTCCATATCATCAATGCATGCCTTTCACACCTATGCGCCTCGAAGTGTGCAAGGGTAGTATCAGCTGACAAACTATTTTAAAAATCTTATTTTCACATAAAATCATTATTTATAAATAAATAGGATTCAGGAAGCTACTGAATAGCAGTGGCCATTGACATAAGACAAACATGAAATATAGATATGGTATTTCATTTTCTGCCTTGAGCACGATCTTTAACAGCAGTTGTTCTTGTTTCATTTTTTTCAAATTTCTCTTAATTGTGCACCATTTGTTCTCTATTGTTTCTGTAAGTTTTTAGAGACTTCTAGTGGAGGTTTATTTAGAATTCTATTTTCTTTGAGTAATTATTGTCTTTTTTTCACTCATTTTATAGTTGATTATTATATGGTTAACCATTTAACCTTATTTATTGCTCTTTTAATGTACTTTCATGTATAAAGTTTCTGGAATGCTACTTTTGGGGTGGCTGACTGTGGGAGAGGACTTGCATCTTCAACATGCAGCTTACCAGGCTTTCCAACCTGTCATATCCCTTCATATCTATGTGCTGTGGTGGCAGGTATAATGGCTCACAGGTTGCACCATCACCTACGAGACCTTGACACGTTAGCTTCTGTTTTCCTATGGTTGCAGCATGTAGCTAACATGGGGAAATGTAACACTGGGTCTGAATACTGTTTACATATCTCTCTATATAACATTATCTACTATACTGTGATATATGTTGTATATGCCTTTTCCTAAAGGTATGACATTTTACCTTTATTTGTATACCTGTGAAACTATATCATTCAGTACCTATTGAGCTTGTTGCTGTTGTGCCACCTGTGCACCTTGAAGTGAGACACGGGGTGGTGGAAATGGTGGTCCCAGCCATCCTCATAGTCACAGTCATAGTGCAGTACATCTTCAGGGTCCCCAGCATAAGTTCATAGGTAAGTACTAGGCTAGCTGCCCTTGCCCGCCATTTTAAGCCTGGCCAGTTTCTCTTTTTGTGCTCAAATTAACCTATTCCATTGGGCTAGAGATTGGCTTTACTTATCACATGGTCGATGACTATATATTAACTGGATCATACCAGAGATAATTTGAAGGGACTTATGCATGGGATAAAGCATTTAGGAGCTGCCTCTATCTATTAATAGTACAGGGGACAGTCTGGGGTAAACTTTCTGTTTTTTCATCCATGGATCAAATTTGCACTTGAATATGGACAGGGAAGAACTTTGTTTTATGTGGCTGAAGCCTGTACCATAGCATAATACTATGTATTATGCAGCATGCTGTAAACATCCGGTAGGCCTTTTGAGGTATGTACTGATGCACGATGCGATGACGTGAGGTATTGCCAGCTATGCCAGAAGAGATAGGGCAGTGGATGTGCAACATATGCCAACACAGCTAGGTGGAATTTAGTAAAGAATTATATGTCATTTGTACATCAGACTGGTTTGTACAGATGCTTGTGTTGAAAATGTATTTGTAAAGATGCTTGTGTTAAAAATGTATCAACAGTGTGTTCTGCTGGATGGAAAAGAAATATACATGTATATCAGACTGTACTGTTGTTAAGTGTGGAAATTAATACATTATAACAGAGGATACTGGAAAAAAGAGGCTAAGCTTAGCTCCAGCTAACTTTGAAAAATTGTATAAAATTAAATTACTTAATTTAGCCCATAAAGATTGTATATTAAAGTTCTGACTGCAGCCAGAGACAAATATCTGTGCCAGAGAATGGTTTATTAGCTCTTGTAGGAAGAGTGGAAGTTTTTTATTGTTTTATGACTTCCAGAAATCTGTTTGGAGTTAAAAAGACTGGAACTGGAGGCCAAACATTTTGAATTAGAATCAACAAAGAGACTGTGGCATTTGGAGGCTGAAGAAAAGGAGAAACAGACTGCTCAGAGACCCATCATATTGTGTGGGGAATAGAAGTTATTCCTGCAGAAGATAGTTTAGCAACTGGTTTTGAATACATTTTTCAAGTATTTTGGAGAGGGAGGATAAGACTGCTGTAGGTCTAAAGTTATTAACATCTGTTGAATTTCCTCCTTTGTGCAGAGGAGTAATGTGTGACATTTTACAGAGAGAGGGAATGTGAGAATCCTGGACTGACCTGTTTATCAGGACTGAGACAGGGTAGGCAATGCTATCAGCATCTGTTTTAAGGTACTCACTTGAAGGTCATCAGCTGAAGTAGAACATGATTTGAATTTGTTTAAGAGTAGTTTTAGATAGGATGTGGACACAAGTTTGAATATGAAAGTGGATGTGGTGATATATAGTTGCTGAGTAGGGTTGGATTAGATGTTGGGGATTCCTTGGTTAGAAATGCTATGCTATCTATGAAATAAGAGTTGAACTGTATTGTGGTTTTGAGTGATGAGTTATTTGGAGAGATTTTTAGGGTTCTGCTAAGTTACTACAGTATAATGTTTTTGTCTTCATTAATTTGCTTTTTTCTACAATTGTGAAGCATTCTGAAGTTTTTAAGGCAAGTGTGGCGTTTTGCATTTTGCCATTCTTTCCATGTTTTTTTTCTTTTTGTACTGCATTAGTATTCTACTTTTTTTGAATAGCCAAATTGTATTATTTATTTTTAGCATCTTCCTTCTAGGAGGTGCAGGGGTATTTAGTATATTCAGGAAAGTTGTTCTAAATTCATTTACATCATCATCTAAGAAGAGGATTTTTAATAAGTTCCAGTTTGAAATGCCCATTTATGGGTTAAACTTGAAAAGGTTGTGTGTTGTTTTATAAACATGCTGTTTAAGTGGACATGTGAGATGTCTGGTGGTACAGATTGTGAGATGATCACTGAGACATCAGACATTGTACTATACATGATGAATTTGCTAAGGTCTTGTACTAGGATACAGTCTAACAGGGAATTTGTTGTCTTACTATAATGTGTTGGGCTATGAATTATGTAAAACTAAATAAGTTCACATTAAAAGTAGGGGAGTTAGAGTTTATGTCCAACCAATTTACATTCACATTTCCTAGTAGTATTTTTTCTTGTGGAATTCTTATGGATATCCTATGTGGGATATCTTCGAGTATAGCTGTATTGTAGCCAGAAGGGAATGTAAAGAGCAGTAATACATATTTGTTTATAATTGTTTAATTTCAGGAAAGTATTAAGAAGCTCGGCTGAACTGAATTTTGACATTGGTTTGTTGTTAGGGTCAAATTATAACAGACAGTTTTCGGCTTATAGCCAATACAAAGCAATTAAGAAGAACAAAAGGACAAAGAAAAAAAGAAGAACAGGTTTTCTTTTGTTTCCTGAATGCAGAAACCTGTCAGCCAGGAAGACTGAGTAACTTAGCATATGCAGTATACTCTACTGGTCAAGAGAAAGGACAGTGTCCAACTTAGTAAGTGGTTCTTAGAATGCAAGGGCTCCTTTTTTGGGTGCAGGATGTTAAAGCCAATTTCCAGCACAGACAGGCTCATATTTCACAAGTTGAAGTTAATACACAGCAAGGTAATATAAGTTAAATTTCCTTGCATTGTATTTAGATTGTGCAAACGCAAAATTCTCAGTGAAAATGTTTGGGAGTTGGCCCTTTGGCATAGCTCCTGCAGTATTGGGGTTGAACGTAGTGACCACAGGCTCTAAAAGAAAAAAAAGAGAAAAACTCTACTAAACTGTCATATTATGTTGGGGTTATAAAGTTAATACTGATTATAAAAAGAGATGGAGGAACAAGAGAATATACGGAAATAATAAAAATAGGGAGATGGTAAAAAAACGTTTATGAGCGTAGGTTGAAAGTAGGTTATCAGGAGGTATACTGATACAGAGTCACAGTAATGCAGTGTATATACAGAGCTGTATAAAGCAAGTTATTATAATATAGCACTTTTATGCTACTTGAGCACATGCCCTTAATCTTTTCACATATGATAATATGATGCACCCTCCAGTGCATGGCATAGACTGCCATCACAGTCTCCACATGTGAATGACATACATGTTAGATTTGAAACTATTTTTATTTATGATCAATAACCTCCTATATAAAGAAGATCGCTGTTATATTCTATTGGATGTCATAGTTAATTTAAATTGCAGATATTAGCTCAGCCATATAACCTAATTTAATGCATTTTATGGGTTCCTTATCACATCGCAGCAATAGCTAAAACAAAACATTCTAAATTTAGAAATTGCTTGTAACAAAACACATCTAAATAAATGTTATCATTACAATCCCTGATGTGAAGAGCATTGCCTTCTCCCCCAAAATTATTAATTCTAACTCTGAGGTTGCATCACCTTGCAGTACTGTATTCCTGTACACAAAGGTGATGAAATCTCAGAAGGAGAATAAATAAGTCTAGGGAGTTTGGGGGTGCATAGAGGCTTGCAGCCCCACAAAAGCCTTTAAATTTGTTTTACTGTATCTTTTTCACAGGCTGCCATTTTTCCTACTGTATTTGATTAATGGTGCCTGTGTCATCTCCTTAGTGAAACACGTCACAAAGGTTAAACTGACCGCCCTGCTCTTTTCATTTCTCTAAAGTGCATGTTTACTTTAATCTAACAGAAGACAAAGTCACATAAGACCTGTGTGAACTTCGGTGGAGGTACTTGAAACAGAATGTGCCAGAAGACGTCTTCATGGTACATGCAGTGCTGACCGAGTCTTTGAATGTTTTCTAATTGATTGCAATTCCAGAAGACATATGACATGTTAGACATGTCTTGCAATGCTAAGCAATATCAGTAAAAACAAAATGAAAACTCCAGCAAAGCTAGAACTTCCACTGAGTGACATCCCAAACCTCTTGTATCAGAGACACATGGGATATATGCAAATGGCCCTTATGAACATCAGGTGTTTCAGCTAATTGGCGATTCAGAATGCCCGTGACTTGTTTCATCATTTGAATGGACAATTACAGGCCAATAAAGCCAAACCCCACTAGCTGTGGATATGCATATTTTGGCCTTGTTATGACCTTATCAGCACAGTACAAGCAGAGTGTTTGACTAAGCATAAGAAACACAGGACTGTTATACCCAGCTGATGTCCATTATCATTAGGGTCACTGCAGAAATATCCCAAACAACAAACTGGAGTTTTCATTTTGTTTTTAGTGCTAAACAATATGGAAACAGGCCATCAGGATTCTAGTATTTTCACTCTGCAAAGTAGCTACGTATACATACACAAAATGCTATATGACAAATAAAAGGCATATATTAAAGCTAGGTTTTGACCGGAATGGAGTCAACCTTTTAAAATTCAGACACTTTGTCTTCAAGCAATTATTTTTGATGTTTTGTGATTCCATCTTTTTAATGTTTGGTTGCATGTAGTACAAACACGTATATCATTTGTCAGGCCAACCCTTGAACACAATGCATCTTTTGTTCCTATAGTACAAGCCAAATGGAAAATGTCCAACACTACTTTACTAAAAGAATTCAGGGAACAGACTTTAATCTCATGAGGACAGACTAAAGCTGCAGCTCTTATTTTTTGCATATTATAGACTTTTGAGTAGTAGCTTTTAATGATTTATTTATATATCTGCTTTCTGTCCATGCCATGTTGCATAAATTGTAGAAGGGGCCTGTCATAGTTTTAAAATTGAGATTAATAATACAAAGTCTTCGGAGATACTTGCTTTCAGAGACTCCACTGTCTTCTTCTTCTTCTTTCAGCTTTTTCCCGGTTAGGGGTCGCCACAGTGGATCACCTGTCCGCTCATGATTGGCAGTGGAGTTTTACGGTGTCGAGTTGCCAGCCCGGTGCCCAATCTTCCACAGAAGGCACACACACGCACATACACCTAGGGCCAATTTAGAGTGTCCAATCCACCTACAGCATGTCTTTGGGATGTGGGAGGAAACATGAGCACCCGGAGGAAACCCACACGACCACAGGGAGGACATGCAGACTCTGCACAGAAGGCACCCCAGCCAAGGATCAAACCGGGGAACCTCTTGCTGTGAGGCGGCAATGCTAACCCCGCTGCACCACTGTGGCCGCCCTAACAATATTATCATATTAAGAATGTCCCTTTGATGTATCCTATTCGGATTTAATTTTTAATGAATGCACAGTTTAAAGAACACTTAAACATGGAATTATGGACCTGAATGTGTTAAATGGACAGTAAGCAGCATGTGGTAGTTAACAGAAAGGATTAATACTCTGAGCTGTTGATGAGCTGCATCCTATAGTAAAGGGTACAGTGTTTGGTTCCTTCTACCTCCATCTGCCAACTGTGTGACTCAACAAATCACTTAACTAGACACTGCCCCTAAAAATGAATATTTTTGACCAGTGGGCTGACACAGTTAACAAATGTGCAATTAAAAATTAAAGAACTGTTAATTAAAGAAAAACTGGAACTGGTGCCAGATACCAAGTTACTTGGGGTACAAATTGTCAGTCAACTCAAATTCACCTCCCACATACAACTTAATATTAAAAAAACTCATCAAAAACTAGGCATGCTCTACCGCCAAAATCGATACCTTACACCCTCAACTAAAATCACTCCCTGTTCTACATTCCTTATCCCCTCTCTTCTATATGGAGCCCCACTCCTAACTAGCCTTCAATCTTCCCTCAAAACACAACTTTCCTCATGCTACAACAAAATAGCCAAATTCGCACACAGTCACAAAGCATCTACCCACCACTGCTCTTCTCTCCACAAACTCAACTGGCTTGAACTAACCAATCAACTCATCTATACTCAACTTTCTCTAGCTCATAAGCTCATTTTCAAACTACATTCCTTTCCTCTGCCTTTAAAATGCATCTTCCCAACAGAGCTCTCAGAACTAATAACCAAAACCTAATTGAGTTATACAAGCCAACTCGTCCCCCAGGTAAAAACCTCCTATCCTATGGTCTAGCACGTCTCTGGAACTCTCTACCTCCATCCATTCGTACCACTTCCAACCACTATTCATTCAAAAAATTTCTTCACTCATCTACTAACCCAATGGGAATGCTCCTGCACCCATCCATCATATCTACTAACCCAATGGGAATGCTCCTGCACCCATCCATCATATCTACTAACCCAATGGGAATGCTCCTGCACCCATCCATCATATCTACTAACCCAATGGGAATGCTTCTTCACCCATCCATCATATCTACTAACCCAATGGGAATGCTCCTGCACCCATCCATCTTAATACTACACTGCCTTACCTCCTCTCCCTCTTTTCCAACAACATGCTTGCTTCTACCTCACAAGTAAGGACTTCTCAGTATTTTTTCAGAAATGTTTTCCAGTTTCTAGTCTATATCATCTGTAACTGTCTGTAAGTGTCTTCTGAATGGTATTCTCTAACTGCATAATCTTGTAAATAATGCAATGTATACTTATGTATTTTCTGTAATGTTTCACCACCAGTTTGATGCTCAAACTGCATAACTTGTAAATATTGTCTCATGCTCACACTGCATAATTTGTTAATATTGTTTGATGCTCAAACTGCATAATTTTGTAAACATCGTAACACATATTGTAACCCTTCTTTCTGGTGCTTTTCTCCCCAGGACTCCATTGAAAACGGGTTCATATTGGCCCAGTGACTATCCTGGTAAACCAACTACAAATAAATAAATAAATAAATAAAAGACTACTTTTAAAGTGTGTATCCTTACCCGTGCACTGCTTCTGTGATGAAAAAAAGCAGGGTGGTAAAAGCTACTGAGCGAATTATTAATGGATGTTGCACAATTCCAAGGAGGCATAAAACAGATGGTTAGTATCAGAAATATGCCCCCACTCCGAAAGGGTAGCAGGCTGCATGCAGGTTAATGTTTAACCCTACATGTATAGCAACATATTTAGCAACTAAAGTCTATTATTGCAGGGCACTATTAAGACAATCCTGGATAAACATGCCTGTTAAGGAAAGTATTTTGCATGTTTAGTACTATACTGTGTGATATTTATTATTCTGCTGTTGTCTCTGAAGGTTCTAATGACCATAACTAACTTTCCTGAAATTCGCAAGGCATTCAGTGTTATTCGAGATGATTTTGTTTCTACCTCAGAGCCTGCCTATTTGTATAATGATCATGGGAATCTGATAATACCTTGAGGGGGTAAGTGTTGTGTAATTTGTAGTCAGTCCATGGATCACAGATCAATAAGCCAGCCAGACTAAGAAGGCAAAGGCCTTTAGGGAATGAAGGGACTGTTTGTTCTAAAGGATGGTGATACATAAAGATTTACAAAGTAGGCATCAAAAAAAAAAAAAGAAAGAAAGAAAGAAAAGAAAACTGTAACACTAATGGAGTATGTTCCAGAATAATTTGTAATGTCAAGACTTAAGAAAGAAACAAATGAGTACATTTTATAAAACGTTCTAGATTGCAAATAATGATTGGAACATAGCCATTTGTCACATGAAGTAAAAAAAAGGGGGGGGTGGCTGCTGGTGGAGAAAATAAATAATGAAATTTAGGAGCCAGACCTTAGGATGGTCTGCACCAAGGCTGTTGGATGTAGAAAGGTTATTCATTTCCATCTCTACATAAAGTACTATTCAGTGAGCTTCACCTGTGTTTTACAAATATTGGAGACAGAATCCTCAGGAGGCCTGCTTCTGTTTTATGGTCAACTCATGTAATATAAAAATGGAAACATAATAGTCAATGATCACTTATATCTGATTACAAATCAGTAGTAAAAGAATAACATAGTCAAATCAGTACTCCCAGATATCATTATAAGTACACCTCTCAAGTGTACCTCGTTATGAGGAACATACCTCATTCGGGGTCATAAAAAGTTCATGTTCCTCAAAGTTCCACATTGAAAGGGGTCTGTTACACATTCAGTGTTAAGATTTTTTTAACTGATATCCGTGGTATATAGAAAAGAATCATATTAATTCATTAAAAGATCTTTTTTATAAGTAAAACCAGCATATTTTAACCATCCTATGACCTTCCTAATTGAGGGTGTTAGCAAGTTGTTAGTGTGTGTTCCATATTTTGCCCATTTGTTCCACATTACGAGGGCTAGTGTTCCTCATTTCGGAGATGGAGGGTTGAGAGCTATGATTATAAGGTACCAAATGTGACTAAAATGTAAAGCCACCAAGAACATTTCTTGATAGTCTGTCATAAGGAAATGAAGCTTAGAGATTTTAAACAAACATGAAACTAAAAAGTCCATCACTAGAGGACCATAATGTCAGCAATATTTCTCGTAATAGCGACACGACTGGATATTTGAAGCAAACCATTCAAGATGTTTCTCTCAAAGCTGTTAAACATCTGAATCATCTTAAGAATGTACAGTGTTGTGGAATCAATAGGAAGAAAAGTTTGGTTTTATATAGCAACTTGTATGTCACTTATTCTACTTCTATTAATCTGCTTTAAAGTATTTATTTCTGAGATTGTGCAAAAGATCTGCATCACTTATGATGTGGTCAGAGAGGAACAGGTTAATTTACAAAGTGGCATGAAGCGACATCTGCACACACAGTATCTCTTACTGTTTTTATTGTAGATGTTTCACGCTGAAGGAACTGCGGAGTAAATATCTTTGTTTGCCAGGTTCAACCAATTGTTTAACAAGTTAAAGTCAGTGACATTAAAGGGAGTTTCTAAGATTTTCCAGAAGAATAGTTCACAGGGGTTAGAAGTAGGGGGATTCTCTGGCTTAAAAGCAACTGAATAGGCATGAAATAAAGCTTATAAGCAAAACCTCTTGACCTCTCAGTGCAAGAAATCGGTACAAAGCCAAACAAAATGGGGGGGGGGGGCAAAAATAGGGACATATTTTAAATATTGCCTTTATAAACTAAGAACATTGCTAGAGTAACAGAGTTTGTTTTAACCTGCATTTTCTGAAGGATATAAAGTCTGAAATTCAAATGTATGCCATTACCTAGTGACTTCAATCCTCAGATTATCCCAGTAATTTGCCAGAAAACTACAAATATGAGGAATAGACCAAAAATATGAGCCAAAAATCTGGACATTTTGTGAAAGTCTGGACAGTTGAGAGGTATGCTTATAAGTGAAGACAACTTTGTTCCTTCCGAGCATACCTTGAGACATAACAAGGCTGATGCATAATGTTATTGTATTTGGTAGTATAGTGATTGAGAGCAGACTGTGTTGTAGGTAAGGAAATAGCAAGTTACGTCATCATTTAGCTAAGGTGCTATGGCAGTCCTGGTGATATAATATGGATAAGGTGCTATGGCAGTCCTGGTGATATAACATGGATATCTTGGTGAAGTGAGAGAAATATATACTGTCAAAGAAGAGTCAGACATAATGGTTCCAGATATGGCCATTAGACGAAAGATAACAAAACGGATATAGGAGGGGATCAAGCCTGTGAGAACAGGTGAATTAGATGTGTGCATACCTGTCAATGGGGTGGAGTCATTTCTACCTACTAGACTGAGTACAGTTTACTGGCAGCAGTATCTGTATGTATAATAAAATTAAGGCAGATTCCCAGTTAAGGACACTGAATGATACACCTTGATGAACTGATGAAAAATATTCATTACTTGTTTCACATAGTCTTCTCTTTTTGCAACATATTAGATAAACTGCAGGCTAGTGAACCAGTAAATGGAGTCTTATCTTTTCTAACAACATCTGCCTTACATCTTTTCCCAGCATTCATCACATTTACTTTGCAGCCCCCTCAGAAAGGTTGTTCTATATAGCTATCATGCCTCCAGAAGAAACATACATCCTTACACAGTCCCTATTCACGCACCCTTGTTTTCACTCCTTACATATGTTTTTTTTTTTTTCTCTTTTTTTTTTCTTCTTTCTGAATGATGCTTTCAGCTTGGACTCTGTTAATTCCTTTGAAGTATCCATAGGTATTATGTTTGGTATGTCATCTTAATAGGACTTGCAGTGCAAGAAGAAAGCAAATTCTTATTTTCTGATAATGATGATGCCCCTTTTTGCTATACAACAACTTTAGATCATTCAAATTGATAACCTTAGGTTGTAGTCTACTTTATTGTGTACTCTTTTTATGTTGTACTTTCTGCACTGAATCTAAGCGGTCATAGTTTTGGACATTGTTCAACCCTGCAGCACCTGTAAACATCATAATTAATATTAGCAGTCATTGTTTTTTTGCAGAACACTTTCTACTTCAGACTTACTTCAGGGGAACTTTTAAAAAGACCTGACTCACCACTTAGCCATAGAATCTCCACTTACAGTCATTATTTCTAAAAATTGACTCCATGTACTCTAACTGTGTTCATTTTACTGTCCAGTCAGTATTTTAATTGTGTTAAACCACAGGGATCATATCCAAGGCTTTGAATTTTTTGTTAGCTTTCTGTATGGTACTGTTTCAGACACTTCCCCCTTATATAGACTGGACATAATCATTACTCATTCTCAATATACATCATTTTATCAAATGGACGATATTTTATGGATGATGATGAATAAAGAGATGAAGGAATTTATTTAGAAGAGGAGTTAAGTGGGATAAGTTGATTCTCCCCATAGGTTAAAGTGGTTTAAGATTAAAATGAAGAACACCATCAACTCCACTAAATGAATCCATGAACTTAGGCAGGCCTGTAAAGCCAATGATAATTATAAATCATTCTTTAGCTATATTAGAAAACTAAAAAAAAAAAAATACCCTTCATAGCTCTGAACTAATCCATAATGGCATGTCCTATTCTGACCCAACCGAGATTGACAATATCCTTACAAACATATTTAATGCCAACATCATCCCCAGGGCTTTTATTCAAAGTCTCAGCATACCTGAATCTCTTAGTCCCACAATTATCTCTGAAGATCATGCACTGAAAGTGCTAACCAAGACCTAAACTAAATCCCTGTGGCACCTGACAACATACCTGGCTGCTTAATTAATAGTGTCAGACACCCTTGCAGATACATGCTAGTTAAACTGCTTAACCTAGGTTTAGTTACTGGTTTTGTCCCTGATGACTGGTGTACTACAGACAGTGATGATGAAGGATGCCCTCACAACCAAACTAGGTAATTACAGATTTATTAGCCTTAGAAGCCTCATCTGCAAATCCATGGTGCCGACCTCATTACTGACAATACCAAGAATCGTATTATTATACTTGAGCTCCAAAAGTTTGGCTTTGTGAAGGGTAGATCCTGACTATTTAAGTTTTTTCCAGACAGGTTCCAGAGACTGTAAGTGGTGGTCATGCAGTGCACCTAGCATATCTTGACCTGGTCAAAGCTCTCAGCACCTTAAAAACTAAAATGACTTATGTGGTAAGATGAATACTAAACTGGCTGAATGGCAGAACCTATATAATGCAAGTTCCAGGTGCAACATATGAAAGTGACCAGTGATGACCCCAGGGATCTGTGTTAAGACCTCCCTTTTGGCATGTATTTCTCAGAGTTCCAAGCAGAGAGCTAAGATCTCTGGCTAACAAAGTCTGCAGACAACTACTAACTGAAGGATACTGTTAAGTCATCCTATGGCACCCAAATCCTCCAGAATGAACTCTATCTAACAAACTCTTGGTGTACTAAAATGATGTCAACTATACACTAAAAAGAGATGCATCATGATTTTTTGGTAGACTAATCCTCTCCTCATAATGCATAGACAATACAGCACTAAAAATCAAAAATGTAGTCAAAGCCCAAGGGTACTTAGGTTGACAGCTGCCTCTCTTTTAACCTTTATGTGACAATGGCTGTCACAAAATCCTTTTATTTAGCCAAAGTGCTTGCCAGAATAATATCATCAAGGTCTAAAGAGATAATCATGCCCTTATACTCGGCATTGATCAGGCCAGTTATCTGGTACAACATTTGGGACATATCTCACTAAACATATCAAACAATTAAAAAGACCACAAAGCTGTGTCTCTTTATTCAGTGTCTTACAGGTTTTTGAGATGAGATATATGCCTCGCTTATCCCAACATTAGAGACCTGAATGTATTGAACCTTCTGTTTCTCAGCAAGTCGAATATCCTCACCAGTACTAGAACCAGAGACCTAAATCTCCGTCAACAGATAAAACATTGTGGAGGGACAGGTTTATAACCCAGCACCTCCCAAAAATTCTGAAATTAACTTCCTCTACATGTTAAGCAGTGCAATTCACTATCTTCCTTTAAACATAAACTAGATGAATTATAGGTTATCCACAAATTTACTCTGAATTAACTGGTATGGCCATCCTGAAGAAAAGAGGTGTGGCCTGAGGGAAGATATGAATGGTCACAATTTATTTTTAATACTTTGTTGACCGCATTAGTCTTATTAGGCTAGTGGCTTCTTTTCACAGAGATCCAAGATGGTATTTAAATCATTAGCATTTATGTGGTGTGGAATGTCACATCTCTAGCAACCTACACACATATTGCATTCTGGAGCATTTTCTGAAATATTAGATTTTGAAGTAACACTTAAATGATAAAAGCATTTGGCTTTAAGGCTTAAGCAGCAGAAGTTGGATAGAGCAATATGCATTATTACAGATCAAAGGAAAGGGAAGCTTTGTGAGAAACCTGGAAATATACTGGAAAGTTGTATTCATTTTTATAAACATCATGTGAAACAGAATTGAATGGGGGGAGGGGAGATGAATTAAATAAGGGTCTTACTAAGCAAGTTTCCATTAAAATATTTGGACCAAGAGCAGGGAACTGCTTAATGCAAGAAGTTATAATGGATGAGGGAAACAAAATTAAGTAATCAAAAGAGGGATAAATATTCAGTAGTTTACTAGCAGAAATGTGTATATATATATATATATATATATATATATATATATATATATATATATATATATATATAAAATGTTTAAAGGCAACTAAACTAGTTAATTGTACATTGATAATTACAGAAATATCAAATATGTGTAAACTAGCTATTATAACAGTTATTCACAAATCAGGCAAGGCTCATTTACAAGTTGGGTTATATAGACCAATAGAGATACTTAATCATGATTATATGGTATATACTGCACTGATTGCCAGAAATAGCTTAGATCCTCCCCTCATTTGGATCAGGCAGGTTCTGTACTGGGTAGAAGCACCCAAGATAACATAACTGAATTTAAGTATGTCGATATGCGATGCCAAAAGAACCAAGCAAACATTGTTGATTGCAAGTTTGGATGCCAGAAAGGCGTTTGACAGGACTTGTTGGCAGTATTTATTTCAATTAGGAGTGATGGGCTTTCCTGAAGGTGGATGGATTTAATAAAATATTTGTATTGTAATACCTCAGCACAAATAAAAACAGGAAATAGACTTTCCAATAATTTTCAGTTACGTAGAGGCACTACACATGGGTGCCCTCTCTTTTCCCACTCTTCAATTCATCATTTATACTGAACCTTTCATAAGTCAGTTGAAACATATAAAGTAAGGGGTTATGAGCTACAAGCATTTAATCACAGGTTAGTACTCTACATAGGTGACTTGCATCTTTATCTGAAAGATCCTGAAATTGATTTGGAAGTTATATTTCAGGAATATTGTCAGTGGTAGAATTCTGGATATAAGATAAACATACACAAGACCAAAGCAATAAAAATTAATTATATACCTGGAAATTGGTTATGTAATGATTACACCTTTCTGGGTGATTGACTGCAGTGGTGGTGCTGCGGTAGCGTTGTTGCCTCACAGTAAGACGTTGTCCTGTTCAATTCTCAGCTAGAGCGTCTTCTGTGTGGAGACATGCGTGAATGGGCGTACCTTCGTTGAAGGTTGTGCATCAGGGCCAGCAACTCGGCACATAAAAATCTACTGCCAATCATTAGCGGACCGGAGTTCCACTGTCGTGACCCCTAACCGGGAAAAGCAGAAAGACACAACAACAACAACAACAACACCTTTCTGGGTGACTCCAATAAGCTGGTTTAAGTAGGACTGAACTTAACAGGCACTGTTTAGGGATTATTGTCCTTGACACTAGGGAACACTTTAAGTAAATGATACATACTGGGAATGGAAGAATATCTGTCTAAATAAAACACTTGGAATTGGGTCTATATTATATCAGCGAATGCTTAAAATTACAAATGCTGTATAATCGACTCAAATACTTCAAAAATACAAAATGCTGAACACATGGATCAGCGTTTTTTTTTCCCCATGTAAAAAAATTGCTAATCCGTAAAAAAAACAAACAAAAAAAAAAACACAAAATAAACTGGGAGGCTGTGCCCTCACACCCCTTTACTTAAATATACCAACTCCGATATCGCACCACGGTGAAGGAAATGGCAAAGTTCTGAAAACAGCCCAGTGATTTTTTTTTTGTCTGGGAAAAAAATTGCTGTTCTGTGCTTTTGGAATTTCGCCATTTCGGGTAAACACGTTTGATAAACAGCATTCACAACTTTAAGCATTTGCTTACATAATAGGAACCCGCAGAATTCAGGCAGTCCAGTGGTTTGTTCTGCAACTAGCTTTATGTACTTTTCACAGTTTGTCTCTCACATCCTGTTATGAATTGTTATAGTAAATTTACAAACAGCATGTCATAGTTTCTATGGGCAGAACACAACCCTTAAATGGCATATATCATTATCATGTTGTCAGCAGAGGCAGGGCAGTGGGAGGAGTCTCTGATTATGTGACATTTTGCAAGGCTGCTAGGCTTAAAATGATACATAAAATATTAGTCTGAAACCATTACTCTAGATGAAAGGTCATCCTAATACAACAGTTTAGGGGGATCAGAGGGATGTATAATTTATTAAGAGACAGAATATTTGACAGGAAGTAGAGCAGAGAGACATTGAGGGTGAACCTAATATCATTGATAAAAACATTCATTGAAAGAGACAAGCACACTAGCTTGGTTGAACAAGTTGGCTGTAGTAATACAGTTATAAGAACTGGGGCTGCAAGCAACTTAAGTTTCCATAGGTCTGAAGGTTTGTAGGGTATTATGGTAATGGCATCAGTTAATGATAGGAGGAAAAATAATAATGTAGGAAAACTACACATGGGTGTAGACTACAGTATAAACATAGAATTTTGCAATAAATTAATAGACGGGCTGAAAGCTTTGAAATTATGCAATCCAAAGGGAAGATGGCCAAAACTGGTTCTTTGTTAGTCAGAAAGTACATAAAAACATCTGGATAAAATATTGGAATAAGTACTTCATGTAACATGTTAAAAGGAAAAGGTGGCAAAGAGAAAAAATAAGTTTTGAATTATTTAGGAGGAAGAATTAAGTCGTACAATTATATCTGTACATTGAGAAAGATTTACTTTAGTCCCCCAGACATGCTATAAAGGTGAGAAAATGTATTTTTGGATGGAAATGCATTTTTACCTGTTTTATATTACAGCAAGCACCTCTGATATGCACCTGAGTATCACACCCATTTGTTGGAGATATGATACTGGTATTATAGGGGATTTATACTTATCTTTTGACATTGTCCTAAATTAGAACAATAGGTTATGTATCTTTGATTATTTATATGTCTGTTGGATAGGATCCAGCTAGAAAGTAAACAGTCAAAATGGAGACTATTTATTTATTTATTTATCATTTGTTGACCGGGAAAGTCCGACTAGGTTCCACAGAGCCTGTTTTCAGCGGAGGCCCGGGGAGAAATGCTCCAATGACTAATGGAATGATGAAATAAAATGCAAACTATAATAAGCTCTCTATTGTTTATAACCTAGAAATAACACAACATCAAGAAAAGATAATACCCTCTGCAAGGCTGTGACATTAAAGTTGAAATAACTATGTAAAGAGGCTGCTGCTGCTGCCAAGGTCACTCCCAGATACACTCACTGAAATGGGGGAGGCTTGCCCCACTACAACACTGCAAATACATTGTTTGGGTATTCTGATATGTGTATTGGTTTAGGATTTTTATCATTATAATTATTATTTTGACCTTTTAGTACTTAATATCGATCCACAACCCCCTTTTTCCCATTTTTGTACATGGGGTCAGGGTGTCACTTCAACAGTGAGAATCATCTAGAGCCAAGGTTTATACTTCTGGGTGGCTAACCCTGCCACAGTAGTTCATCTGCACTACACACTTGCACCTATGGCCAATTTAGAGTGCCCAATCCACCTACTACATGTCTTTGGAGTGTGGGGGGAAACCGGAGGAAACCCACAGAAATACAGGGAAGACATGCAGACTCCACACAGAAGGCATCCCAGCTGAGAATTAAACCCAGGAACATCTTGCTGTGAGGCAACAACACTATCTTCTGTGCCACTGTGCCGCCTCATATTACATATCCAATTGCTAACAGATTGCTATTCAAAAGAACCATTTATATGCAAATGCAGGAAGGCAAAGTAAACTACATGAATAAAAACTGCTAGTGAACTAGAAGCTACAAGAATTTCCCCTTAGGTTTTTTATATAATTACAAATATCATTTCTGGAAGTGAGTCCACTTGACTATAGAGGTAGAGCAAGAAAAAACAATAGAATTTATAGTCCACAGGGAAATGTCATAGAAAATTTATTTTTCTAGGCATGTGTAAGAAACTTCACTACTAATATTTCATGAAGAGTGGGCATAGTATTAAATATACTTTAATTTAATATTAACTTTTGAACTGTCAAATGAAAAAATGTGCACTGATATCTTAGAAGACTCGACAACTGTCTTTGTTAGCTCTATTTACTAGTCTGCATGCGTATGTAACGTCTGTGTACATGCTCTTCAGTTTAGTACAGTTAACGTATTGTTCATTTTGTTTACAAATATTCCCACCAGACGTTATTAAAATGTATTACCTATCTTTTTAATATATCACCTTAGCAGGAATAAAAGTAGTTTAATAATGACAAACTTGCCTGTAATAGTATACTGGTGGCTTTAAGTCTTTGCAGTCTCAATAACTTGGGAGATACATTTGTAAAAAAAGTTCATTTATCCTACCAGTGGCTCTGACTAATAGAATGGTATGTACTGAATAGATGTAAAAAAAAAAAAAAAAAAAAAAAAACACAACATACAACCAGCACAGTTCAGATTGCAAAATTATTAGACTAGGTATGGCCAGCTATTCAGATGTTAACCATTGTATGATCTCATCTAATCATGGAAAAGAAGTGTCAAAAGATAAAGGGTTGCTTTCATTTCTGGTACAAAAGCATATTTTTAGTCAGTTTGTTGCACACTTGGACAGGCAGTAATTTGTTTTGCCTGATAACAGTGGTCTTACTAATTATTTGTATGACGTGTACTTACTGCATCCAAACTGCAACAAAACTTTAACTAATTAACCATTTGGTGTGGATATGCATATCCACAGCTAGTGGGGTTTGGCTTTATTGCCCTGAAATTGTCCATTAAAATGACAAAACGAGTTGTCAGCATTCAGATTCACCAATTAGCTGAAACACTTGATGTTCATAAGGATCATTTGCATATATCCCATGTGCCTCTAATATTGACATTCTGGAATAATAAATATTGTAGAATTCATTGTTTTGAAATAAGGAATTGTATACATATTTGGCCATTGCAAAATATTCAGCGAATGCATGCTTGACACTCACTGTGTCCTATTCATAACTCACATGACCCTTTATGTAATGTATGCAAGCTAATTCAATCCTTCTACCTCTACAACATTTATCCCTAAGAGTGGTGATCTGAATTTCAAGTTCAGTTGATCTCAGGGTCTTTATTATTAATGTAATGTGTGGAGCACTGTGATTATGCTGTGAAATTGGGAGAAAGATAAACTTGTTAAGCACTTCCCTACCATTAGGGGTGTTTAACAAAATGTTGTTAGGTACCTTAGTGCTGTTAAGGTCAGGTCTCACTCTGGGGACTAAAAGCAGATAATGCCATCCAGCAAAGAGCAGTGACAGAAGGTAAAACAGCTTCTAGAAGTTATTAGATGCTTTGCTCTGCCCATTCTTAAACAAAAAGTTTGGCAGAATGAGTTGTCTTACTGCTTTTAAGGCCATTAGTAAATGGCCATGGTGGTGTAGCAGTTAGCATTGCTGCCTCACAGTAAGAGGTTCTTTGGTTCAATTCTCAGACAGAGTTTCTTCTTTGTGGAGTCTGCATGTCCTCCCTGCAGCTGCGTAAACAATAAAGACATGCAGGTAGGTGCATGTGCATGTGGGTGTGCCTTCTGTGAAGGTTGGGAGTCAGGCTGGCACCTCGGCACCATAAAAATCCACGGTCAATCATTAGCGGACCAGTGATTCGCTGTGGTGACCCCTAACCAGGAAAAGCCAAAAAAATTGCTAGTTCTGCCAAGGAACACTCTGTTTCTGCCTGCTGTGCATATGTCTCAGCTGTCCTGATTTTGCAGGGTGCTGTTTTTTTCTTCAAATTGCTGCCCTGTCCCTTTAAAATCATTGATTTTCTTGTAAATAACAGAGGATTATAGTCAGTTAATACTGCCAGAGATTAGAATTTTCATACTTCTTATTGTTCTGGAAATACACTTTGATGCAAAGCCTGGTGTTGTATTAACCATTTAAGTGAATTAGACTAATATTTTAAAACTGCCCTTGATGTTAATCCTTTATCCCCCTATTATTCTTGGATTCATCCAGAATTTTTCAGCAAAGAAGTTAGAAAAGATGTTGTTGCTTGTTTGGCAGTGCTAAGTGTTTCGTTGGCTTTCAAAGCCAGTGAAACCCTTTGTGCTCCTACATTTTCAACATTACAACGATCAAATCCTGTAATCTAGGTGGTGACTCTCTGTTTGCCAATGCCATTGGCAAAATTTGGAACTCCCTTCCACCCCAAATTACCAATGCTACCTCCCAAGACAAATTCAAGAAAGGTCTACTCAACCATTTAACCCATTGGCTCTGCCAATGCTCTAAACCAGACTAATCCCTCACTTCCTCAGTCTCCATAGCAACATAGGGGTACCTTAGGTAATAAAGTATGTTCATCTATGAGCCTATCACGAATTAACTGGTATCTAAATGTGAATGTATTTTTTCTTGATATGTATTAATTATCAAATGTCATGATATGTTGTTTATCTAATATGAATGTAACTTACTATCCATGTGGAGCTTTTCTCCCCGGGCCTCCGCTGAAAATGGACATGTATCCAGTCGGACTATCCCGGTCAACAAATGTAAAATAAAAATAAATAAATACATTTTTTCTTTCTTTTTTTCTGTAATATGGAACAGATAAATCTCCATTCACTTAAAAGAATTATAACTTGGTCACTGATCATAACCTTTAATTATGTGTTCTTGACATGTGTGCAAAGATGAATATAATAAATTGTATAAATATAGATAATCTTTTAAGTTTTGCTCTCAAAATGAATTTCTTGGCAACCATATCTCAAGCGCATAATAAGCTGGTTATGATCGGAGAACTGATCATAATCCTTTATACTACTCATGAGGTAAAATCTGGTTAACATAATTAGCTATCTCTTGCTGGAGATAAGGGGTTTTGCCCTCCACCTAGGTAGCAGAAGCATAGCTCTAAGGTCATGCAAAAGGGGCCACCACCCCAGGTGCAAGTTGTTAACAGGTGTGTTTGGCAGATGTTGCTAAGTTGCTAGTGCAGTAATGGAATTTATTTATATACTGGCATTCTGAATTAATTCCAATACAGCTTCAGTGCTTTTACTGTCAGCACTGAACCGTTTGCATCAGTGCTTTGTGTGTGGTTTAAGTTGTAACAAGCTGTTTGTTACATTGTACAATGTATCAAGTAGAAAGTGAGCAGAAGTACTTTTTTTTCATCTCCTCAAGTTGGATTGTTTTTTGTTTTTTTTGTCCCCTCATCTTTGATTGGAGAGGTGGACCTGCAGCAAAGCTGATGCTCCTTAAGAGAGGTTAGGATTGCTAGAATGGATAAAGGGCCTTTTTTTGTTCCTCATTTTAGAGTTGAGGGGGTGCCAGACCAAGGATCAGCTCTTTGGACTTTAGATGAGCCAGCTATGGCTCTACTGAATAGTAAAGTATGGAAACTTTGGTAAAGGTCCTACACTGAAAAGGAAGCGCATTGATGACTCAAGCAACTGATTCTGCATACCTCCAGCAGAGTTTACAAACAGCAATAGCCAGTCCTTGGGTACAACACAAAGACACAAGTAGGGTGTATAGCAAGGATTTTTAGACTTACACATCATCTACCCTAACTCCCATGACTGGGGAAAACATAACTGATCTCTGCACTAAATGTCCGTGCTGCTACTAAACCCGGCAGCAGTGCCTTTATTCCATAGTATGTATCATGAATACAGAATTAAAGATGGTGCAACACACATACCAAAAGTGTTATATGAAAAGCCTTTAATTGGTTAACTAGTAAAATAACAAACAACATTGCTGTGCTCACATTTATTTGTTGTTATTGATACACTTATACCATATTAGCTTCATTTATGTTTTGCAGCTGTGATATTTCATACCCTTATGCAGAGCAAACTGCTGCTACCATAAAGATTAATTTGGACCCCATGGCTTTTATGGTGTATGCTTGACTGTACCCACTGGCACAAGAATAACTCACAGTACCTTAAAGCAACAGATTTCTTGGCCAGCAGGTAAGATAAAATGAGGTACAGTTGATGAACGTGAACAGGAATGAGCAGGAGCTAAGTCTAGCTTGTTTCTGATGATATTTAAACTGAAATTTGTAAATCAGCAACTAAAAGCAAACATTAAAATCATTTATTTGGTTAATCTTAATTTATCCATTACAAACTCTGCCCAACCACTACTAAAGCTCTGGGGCATACATGAAAGGGTTTTTTTGTGAGGGGATGGAGGTGGAGGAAAACAAAGAAACAAAATGTCCCCAGACCACTTAAAAAGACATCAGGAAAAACATGTACAATCCAAGCAATCTGTAACTGGAAGACAGAATGGAAACTCTGGGATGTGAGACATTCAGAGATTCACTGGCTGCACGTTAATAAAACTATCATTTTAACTAGTGCTTCCATCAGAGAACGTTGCTTGTATTTATGTTGCTATGTTATAAATACTTCATTATTGATAAGTGGACGAGGGTGGGGTCCTAATGAAGTGATTTTCATCACTTTTATCAAATTCTGCCTTGCCCATCTTAATTATGCCTTATAATATTAGGTGGTACATTTGCTAATCTCAGGCAGCCTGTGTTGTGCCATAGGAACATGAAATGTGCTTTCAGAGGAACCATAAAATGTAACTCTATGAAAATGAATTGTGGCATGATATCATAAACACTGTGTTAATAATGACAGTTTAACACAGCGACTAAGGCTGTGACCTGCTGCATCTTCATCGTCTTCATCGTGTAGCCTTGGTTTTGATTCCCCCAGTCTCCATTTGCCTACTCTGTGAACCCGAGCTTCACTTAACTAAACAATGTGCCTGGGTCACCCTTCAAAAAATGATCCTGCTGACTGATTAAGCAATGCTACTTCAAAGTGATAGCTTGTTATCTTTTAGAAAGACTACAGTGAAATCCATGCAGACTGCCCTTTTTAATCCATACCGCTGACCACTAGCTTAATGCAGAGGATTGGCAGCACTACACTGCAGCAGTCATGATGGTTGAGAAGTGGATGGCAGATGGTACTCGAAAGATTTCCTTTTTTGACAAGGGCATTATTAAGCTCCACTCTGGACATTTTAGTAGAAAAGTTTATTGGCTTGTGGATGTGCAGCAAGCCAACAGAATACTGAATTACTTTATTTACTGGATATACAACCTGTCTAATTAACAATGTGAAATCTCTGCCATTCACTACGTTATGACCTTTCTTGCCAAGGCTAAGTTTTGCATTTCTGAAATTTCAAAGAAGTTATGTTGGTGATGCATTATATTCTCAGTCTTGAAGGTCATAAACTGGAGGTAATCCTAAAATTTCCTTGATGCTCCAAAGGTATAATAGGGTAACTTTATGTCTCATTTGCTGGAAGCTTACACAGTGGTAGTAAGAGCTTGGGATTCCCATCATAATTTATTGGCTGCAATCATTATGAATGAAATGTACAAATTTTCCCTAAAACGTTGCACTGTCATTTCCAAACTGAAATCTGTCAGTGCTGAATATCTGTGATGAGACTTTTACACTGGGAGCTGGTCAGTTTTTCTGTGCATCTCCTTTCGTTATTCTGCTCTACACTTCTGACTTCCTTTCGTACAGTGACCAGCAATGAAAGCAGAGAAATGGGTGCAAACCAGTGTATTAATACCTTACACCCCCCCCCCCCAAAGTACTGTACAGCAGCCCAGATAACCACCTTCTCTTATATATTTTTTTTATGTTTAATCCTGTACTTTTATTCACTGTTTAAATGGACTAATGGTTTGCTGTTTGCTTCTCTAATAAGCTGCTGTTTTTTTCTTTGTTACACTAGAACTCAGAATATGGAAATCTTTCTAGGACATCCCCCAACTGTTATAAATCTTATCTGTCTGGCATTGCATTTCCTAGTCCATGTACTTGAAGAAAGTAATTCTGTGGCTCCTGCCTTATTCATACCTTACCAATCCTCATACAATTTGAGTAACGTGCATTCTCATAAGGACTCATGCTGACTTCCCAAGGGTTTCCCTAAGCTGGTTGTTCTTTAACCCTGAAACATTCTAGTTACCTGCCCTGCTGTATTTACAGTTTCCTGAATCTCCCCTAGATCTGGTGCTGAACTTTGGTAGTATGCAACAAGTTGTTAAACCTGCTACTTCTCCTGTAAATCTGCCATCTCAAAATATTGTTGCTTATTTGTTGTTTTCTACTGAAATATTTCATCTCAGCTGCTTTCAGGATAGTCCGATGAAAAAAGCTAACCAACTGAAATGGAGCCAGATTAAGCATTTACTAGCATTAGTAATGACTGGAGAAGTATTAATTTAGACTAGACATTTTTCCTTACTATCTGTGGGAGAATCTCATGAGTGATTTAAAACTGTTAAATATTCATATAGCATAACTCTTCACAGTCACTTATTTGCAGATCTTTATTTTCATCCAGACAATTAGAAATACTAACACAGTCTACTTTATCTACATGTATAAGAACAGAATCCAGCCACCTATAGTGCTACTGAAGAAAACAACAACCAGCCCTTTATATCCTTTGAGTATATGCCAAAAATGCATTACAGCTTATCAGTCAAACAGAAAAAGCAATTAAGTACACGTGTTACTATTTCATTTTACTATTTCATTTGAATGGCAATTTATTAGCAGACAGTTTAGTTGCTAAGAGTAACCACAAAAGTGAAACGCATTCATAAATTAATATTGCTTAGATGTAGTTTTGTTTTAGTTGTATCGACAGAAGACAAAGTGATGTAATCAATGTTGTCTTTGGTCTTCAGCACTTCTACAGAAATACAATTTCTAAGGTGGGAAAACTGTCAAAATATATAGAATCCTGAAGGGAGTATGGAGTGGTGCACATGTGGATGTTAGAACTCTGAAGTGCACTCAGAAACAAACTATGTGCCACACAGAAAGAATGGGAGGGTATATCACTCTGACAGTTTCAAATGGGAGGTCATACAATCTGGCAAGTAAAAGACATTTGTGCAGGTCTAAACAGGTTTTGCAGGAACTTGATACGGATAATCAATGTCTATTCAAAAATAGCATATGCAGTGCCTTATTTATTCCATCCAGTACTTTGGTGTAAATCCACATTTATCCAATAGATTTTTCTCTTCTGACATAACATAGGAGAATCATTGTCGCATAGAAATATAAAGCTTAGGCACTGAGACAGATTCTGGCATTTGTTGCAGTTAGGCTTGAAGGAAGCATTACATGCTTATTCTGTGTACTTGAAGGAAGCATTACTATTTAGAAAGGGCAGTATGGCCATAAAATGCATTGCTAGCTGATATGACATACAGCAAACTCATTTCAAACAAATAAGTGAAACTGAGATGAGGGGTCTAGTAGTTACTAATTGTCATAATCAATAAAGCAGCAGGAATATGAAGCAGTACTTTGTATAGACCAACATTTTTGGTACATCATGGTATTTTATCTTCAGGCTAGATAGGTCACTTGTATCTTTTTTTAGAATTATTGCTAGTTTTTGCTGTTTAATGAATGCAGTTTGAGCTGCCAGCAGAAATTATTTACCATAAATATGAATCTCGTAAAGCTTAAATTCATATGGTATACAGAGCAATGAATTGTTCTCTTTACTACAGCATATGTACAAGAGCCTATACCAGATATAAATAATAAAAGAAAGGATTGACCTACATTACCAAGGTGACACATAGCTATATCCTGCCTGATGTAATAAAATGCCCCTTAGTCTTCTCTTCCCAAATGACTGCCTGCATCAGTGTAATTTAAATGTTCTATGAAGTTAGATTTAAAAAATGACCAGTTCAAAGACTGGATTAGGCTAATTTTAGTTTTAAAATGTTTAAGCACAAACATCAACGTTTTACTAAAAGGACTCTAACTCTGCAATTAGCTGAAACATCTAAATTTTGTATTAACTATACTGACACAGAGTGAAGCTTATCCTTTCACTTTTACAAAATACATCTTTCAGATTTAGAAGTATACCAAATACAGCACATGGAGAAAATAAACCTAGCATAGCAGAGAACCGGACTTCATATTAATTAATGTATAGAGTGAGGTCTAACACTGCTGTGTAGTTAAAATTCAATCAAAACATAAAATATAACTGTCATTACAAAAAAAAAAAAAAGAAATATTAGGTATGAGCTCACATTTCAGTTTTCTTTTTCTATAATGATGACAGCTAAATGCAGGACACACGGTTTCACCTTAGGATACATACAGACTATGCTTTAAAGGCCAGGAAGGAATTCATGTGTTTATGTCACAATTATTTCTCTTTGTAGGCATCACTTTTGGAGAAGTAAAATGATAAACTATGTGAGGCAACAGGATCCAGAAAACATAAGGCAGTAAAATGAAACAAAAATAATTTCACAAATGATTATTTCACTCACCCTTCTTTTTACTTCCATAATGTTAAGTCACATATCTTACTGGGAGTTACTATATAAATAGCAGGCATCCAGTCAGTTCAGAACCTAACACTTGAAAGAAACAAAGACACACCATCCCTCTCAAAGGAATCATTATCTCCCACCCAACCTCCATGATGTTCCTAAATGAAACCAGTTTAATATCCTGAAGTGATTGTAATTATCCTTCGCAGAGCTGTATGTGATTATAAAAAAGTAATTTATGTAGGTCCTTAAGCAGATTCAAATACTGATTATTAAACGTAACATTCCTTGGGAAGTAGGTTTATCTCTTGCTCGCTGCTTTCATTTGCCCTCCACTGTAATAGAAATGTGACAGAACTTTGCAGACTGCTGGATGTACTTTAGATAGGTGAGCACATCATCTGATTCGGATTCCAGTGTTTGGACAAAGTATGACTAAACATAGTCTTTCCTGCTGTAGCTGCTTGGTGCTGTGGGCCGAGTAGCTATGTAACCCATGCGTGATGAAGTATATTTCTCATTCTTGGGGGGGCATGAGCAACAGAGGAGAGCCCCTCCAAGAATCAAAATGGCAGCCCCTGCCCAACCCATGTACAGTGATGGCCCGAGCTCTCTTTTTTGTGCCTCAATAACCAGTGGGTTGTAGAAGTCTTGGACAATTGTGTTGGCTGACCAGCAGACAGGAATTAGTTCCATAACACCTGACAAGAGGATTAAGACACCGGCCATGATGGTAATCTTTGCTTTAGCAGTCTTGTCTTCCACACAGTTGGTACATTTAGCCCCAACAATGGCAATAAAGATGGCCAGGATAGCAAGAATGATGCCAATGATGGTTAGAGCTCGAGCAGCCTGCAGGTCCTGAGGAAGTGCCAACATGGAGTCATAAATCTTACACTGCATCTGTCCTGTGCTCTGCACCACACAATTCATCCACAGGCCCTCCCAGATAACCTGGGCTACCACAATATTATTACCAACAAAGGCAGTTACCCTCCACATGGGCACTACACAGCAGACAATAGCTCCAAGCCATCCTATGATAGATAGGGTAAGTCCAAGCATTTCTAGTCCAGCGGACATGCTTCTTTTTTTCTGCTTTTAGCCTTTAGGAAATCAAACGTTATAGCCCGTTGTTATTTTTTTTATGTCAGATAATGTTATGAATAAAGCAGTTTTTGAAATGTTACTTTTATTATTTCTGCTTGTCTTTCTCTCCCTCTCTGTGTAACATCTGTAAACTTCAGACTGAAAAAAGCCTTCCTTCTGTACTTTATACCTGCATGAGAACAAAAGGATCAGTGCAGGGATCTACTTACATCCGCTTCAAAAGGTGTAGTTTACACTCTTAATGAAAGACTTGGTAATGTGTGCCAGTTTTGTCTATCCCCATTGGAATAAAAGTAGTTTAAAGGCCTACAAAACAGCCTACAGTCACCACCTTTTTACAAAGCTAACTACTTTAGACAGTGTGGTGAGAACACAGATCAGCAAGCTATGCGATTTTGCTGAGAGACAGTATGGCGTTTTTATATATTTAATTAACACTGTCCTCATGGACACTTGTCACTTTTCAAGAAACTCTGGCTGTCCAGGTCTGTACATAATTTACTCTAAACCTTCACCAGACACTACCCTGAATGTCAAAACTGGGTGATTATTAAAGTAAAAAGGGAGGGCATAAAGTATATAACCTTTAGTTGGTATTCCTATATTTTATATATTTTTCATTTTTATATGGATGTTTGTTGATTGAGTAATTGGACTGATATGATATGTCAAGCTACCTTTTCCAGCCTCAGTCTGAGTAATTTACAGACAGTAGCTATAGTTGTTATATAGATAAGTAAAGGTGCTGAACACAAAGTCCAAAGTGCTATAATAAACAGGTGACACAACAGACAGAAGATATGCTGTGGTTGCTTATACATAGTTCTGAGGACTGCATTAGCTGTCTTTGAACAGTGAACAGGTAGCCTGAGTATACAGCTTTACCTGCTTGGTGTGGTGATAGCAAGTTTGGTGACACTATAAAATGTAATTTTGCCCATGTTCAGGGAAACTGGTTGTGATCATTCAAACAGATATTTTGCAATCTTCAGTAATCAATCTCTTTATGCAAATCCAAAGCTGTAAGTAGGGTGGGGTAAAGGGAGCATGATCATCGGGTGCCTTTGGAGATGGAGTGCAGAAGCAGAATTATTTTATGAAACTACAGTGATATCATGACTTTATAAATTAATGCTGGTACTGCTTTTCTAGTCACAGCTAAAACACTGCAGAATTCAGTGCATGGTGATAACTGCAGAGAGTTGCTGCCTACATTTGTTGCAAGCAATGTGTTACAAATGTCGCAAGTAGGTTAATATATTTATAAAACAAAACAATTGACACACTTGAGGGTTAAGTATCTTGATGTAAACAGCAATCAATAACGTCCAATATATATAATGTTTCAATTTAATTTATATTAATTAATTGGTTAATGATATGCTTGTTGGCATTTTTTTAATATTTTTTTTAATATTTAAATTGTTTAGGGAAGCATTTCTGTATGGTCTGATGAAGCGTTCAAAGGGAACGCGAAAGGGCTTACTGGATTTTATTCTCTGTTTCTACATTAAAGCCTGATTCCTTTTGGATCTGTGGTGTTACCTTGTGGTTTTTTTGGACATTATTAAGATATTTATAAATATTTTTTTTGCAGAACCACGGTGGTGCAGCGGTTAGCATTGTCACCTCACAGCAAGAGGCTCTCTGGTTCGATCTTCAGCTGGGGTGTCTTCTGTGCGGAATCTGCATGTCCTCCCTGTGGTCGTGTGGGTTTCCTCCCACATCCCCAAAGACATGCTGCAAGTGGATTGGATATGCTAAAATTGGCCCTAGGCATGAGTGCGTGCAGGTGTGTGCCTTCTATGGAAGGTTGGGCACCGGGCTGGCAACTCGACACTGTAAAAACTCCACTGCCAATCATGAGCAGACAATGTGATGCACTGTGGTGACCCCTAACTGGGAAAAGCCGAAAGAGAGAGAGAGATTTGTTTTACAGAACTGCACAGGGTGCTACAGTTCTTTGCAAACCTATCAAGCTGTACACAATTTACCAAGCATTGAATAATACTGTAGTATTACTGTGGTGGCATCTATGCTCCAAGGTGCCATGTCAGTCTTAAATGCCATCACCTTTATCTCATCTTTCACCCATAATCCTCCCATCTTGTACTAATACCACATTACATTCTCCAGCTCAGTTAATTGTCCTCCCTGTCTCTGGACTGAATGTTGCATCTTTGAGCCCAGGAGCCATATCTCTGCCATAATACTATCAATCCTTCAGCACCTTCTCATTTGAAAGACAGAGCATTTGTTAATTGCATCCAGGCTACAGCTTAGTCAGCTCAGTGACTTGATTCTGCTCTCTCAAATGCAAGTCAAGCTAGTGTCATTGCACTGCCTGCTCAAGCTGGGCAAAATGCTCACTTAGGAATAGTTTTCAGACACAGAGAGACAGAGCTAATGCTCCATCATGGACGAACATCCTCTGGTTTGTCTGCCCTACCACATGGGAGCACTATTGCTCTCATTCTGCTACATTTGCTTAAAGAGTCATTAATAAATTATATACATTTTATAAACTATTTTATCATTTATAAATTATTATAAATGTACTCATTTGGGGTTAGTTTTGCCACTAATTGTTATCTGATATTACATTTTTTTAAATGGGCATTTCAGCTGACAGTTAATCAGAAGTGATAATCAATTAACTTTTTCTGTTTTGTTTTACACTTTTACAGATACCTGGAGTTAAAAATATGTAATTAGATGGTATGACTTGGGTGCATCCCCACAAACTATTATGTTTTATTGCAGACTTTTTGACAGAATTTGTAATGAGTGTGAGACAGTAAAAGGAAGTCACCAACTCGCACATTTGATTAAAAGTCTACCACAATTAAAATGTCATTTCCATCATGATTTTGTAAATCACTCATCCTGATGAGAGTAGTGGTGGAAGCAAGCTAAGCAGGGGAGACCAAACTTTCCCATCTTCAACAGTAGTATCCTAATCATCCTATGGGATCCCCAGGCATTCTCTGACAAGCTGAGAGTGATAATTCCTCCTTTGAGCCCTGGGTCCTGGGTATGCTTCATGACCTTCTGTCAGTGGAGCAGCCTCACAATGTACCCTAGCCACATCAGCTGTCTCCTTTCTCATTTATTTATTTTTATTTTATCTATATTTGTTTAACCTGGTTAGAGCACTAATCTTCAAGGACCTTTTTCAATTAACTCAAGGGTGCTATCTCATTAAGTGACTTACTCAGAGGGAATCAAACCCTGGACCACCGGTTCATGGGAAACAGCTCATTAATCCTCTGTGCCAGCTGCCATACAGGAGCAGTGGCTATACTCTAAACAGTCTTCCAGATGTCAGGTTCCTTACTGTCATGGTAAGTGAGCCCACATACCCTTTGGCAGACGTTCATTCTGCTTCCTGTAGTTGACATCTAATCATGGCCAAAGATGAGGGTGCCAAAGACAGAGTAGTACATTGAGAGCATCATCATAGAACTGAGCTTTCACTTTCCACCATTGTCCAATGCAATGTTTGCAGTTCTGCCACTGCTGTACCAGCTTATTTGTCAGTCTCTCAATCCCATTTACCCTCATTCATAAACAAGATCACAAAAACTTGAATTCTTCCAAACAAAGGAACTGTTCTGTCCTCAACTTTGGAGACCATGCCACTGGGACAGGATCATTATCTCTGAACTGAAAGTATTGATTTTCATCCTCAGTTACGTCATCTCAGTACTGAATCACTCCAGTGTATGCTGGAGATCACAGTTGCTTGAATCCTAGAAGATAGCATTATCTGCAAGCAACTAAAATGCAGTCCTGACATCCCCAATCTGGGCACTGTCCAGGCCTTGGCTTTGTCTTGATATCCTCACCACGAAAATCACAAAGAGAATGGGAGGCAAGACCCAGTCTCTGCAAAGGCACAAGCTTCTTTAATGTTTTCAACATAAAGCCAGGACTGTGGATGCAACTCTTACTGCTCAAACAAAGGGATAAAATATGTATCAGCTGCTCAAACAAAGGGATAAAATATATATCAGCTGCTCTGTGACCACATACTGTTTTACAATTCTCATAATACATTCTGAGGTACACAGTCATCTTCCGTCTTCATTTTCACAAAACACATGTAGATACTAATAGCAAACATCCAACACCCCTTCTGTGTAAGACAAAGAGATGCTTCATTATTCTATGGCCAGAATGTAATTCCCAGTGCATCTCCTGAATCTGAGCCTTAACTCTTGGTTGAAGTCTCCTTCTCAGCATCCTAGTATAAACTTTTTGGTCCCTCTATAACTGGAATGCATCTTTCTGTTCCTTTTTCTGAAAATGCAGACCACAATCTCAGTCTGCTAAACAAAGGATGTATCTCAGCCTTGAAAAGGACTCTTAGTCAGGACAGCCAACAGTATCCAGCAGCTGCAGCATTTCCACAGTGATTTCAACCACTCCCATAGCTTTATCGGGTCAGAACTGCTTCACCATCAGAGAAATGGATGTGATTCCAACATCTGCCTTTTGCGCTATCTGCTCATAGGAGGGCCTGTCTGATGGACTCAGGCATTCCTCAAAGTGTTCTTTCCACTTCTCATCAATGTCCTCAGATTAAGTCAGGGTCTCTCCAGCCAAGCTGAGAAGAGACAGAGCATTATCCATTCTCAGGCTCCTGAGTAGCCAGTGATTTTCCAGAACTTCTTTGAGGACATCCAAAATTCATTCTCTAAAGCCTTGCCAAACTTCGTTCACACTCAGGTCTTTGGTTCAGTAACTCCAGCAGCTGCTGCCTTCATGGCTTGTAGATGCCTCTCAGTAAAATCTGGGGACACCCCCAAAACCATTGTGAGGAAGCCCTATTTTGTTAACCTTGCATTTTCCCTCATACCTGGTTTCCACCAACAAGTCCCAGGGTTGCTTCCATTTATGAATATATTTATTTACTTAATTATTTTTGTTTACTGGGGTAGAACACTGATTACAAATGACAAATTTCAGAATCATTCCTGGAGAATACAAGTAAAACATTTGAACATACATTTGAAACATAATGGGTTAGTCACGTACAGCCTATATACAAAATGTACAACTTTTACAGTACAGAAGTCTGCAAACTTACATGTGACTTATAAATACCACCTCAGTTCTCCTCTGAAAAGAGCCTCCTAGCCTAATGAGACTAACCCTATCAATAAATAGAAAGATAGATAGATAGATAGATAGATAGATAGATAGATAGATAGATAGATAGATAGATAGATAGATGAATAAATAAATAAATGTAGTTAATTATGTCATGTTACAGATAAAAGCAGTTGTGCAATATATAATCTTGGAGATAAATATCAGCAGATATTGAATGTTTGAGAGGGGAACAAGTCTAAAGGCAAGACTAATAAAACAGAGGGAGTAGGCAGCCTACTTTTTGGCCACAGCTTCTCATGGCTGCCTCAGCTATTAAGGCCTTGAACAGGGTCCATTCAAACTTTATGCATCCTTCAGAGGACAGTACTGCTAGATGTTGACAGGTGTTTTTAGTAGCTATATTGTCAATTACCAATTGCAGAATCAGTATCAAGATAGTAAAGGTAATATAGCTGCCTGTCCTGCTCAGAAGCTGGTTTAAGATGATTGACAAATTATTGGCTTTGTATTAGTAAAACTAGGTTTGCAGCTAATAGAAATTTACAGTGGATGCTTCCTTGTGCCTCACAACAGAAGTTCCCCTTTTTATGAGCTGGACTCCCACCTCGCTCTCCATTTGACAAACTTGAGTATCAGGTGCATCACTGGTCTCTGTATTCTCTACTGCATCCTTCTCTATCTCAGTAAAGGCCATAATGGTATCCTGGATGACTTCCTTCTTAACTAGCTAGACAAACACTCTACTCATTCCTCTCACTGAACAAGATTCTTGTTGACTAACGTCTAATGTAGATAATCCCAGAAAACAGCAAACCAAGTACCCATAATGCTAAGCAAACACTCTATATTAGGCTGGGCTCTCCAGAAAATTACATTAAGTCATTAATGCCACAGATCTACCTTATCTCTGACTGACTACTGTCCAGTCTTACATCATCTCACCAATAAGGGAATCAAACCACCAGTTTCCATTACAACTTTTCAAATGTGCAGGATTAGCATAGGCTACTCATTTTTCAGTGATTTAAACTCATTGGTTAGAGCAGTGTCAGAAAATACTAATGTATCCTCACCATTGGATCATTTCCTAAATATAATTTTATCCTATTTCTGTTGAAAAACAAATACTTACTACTAAGCAGGTATTTTTAATGTGCGTAAGTGGTGTGTATGGGGGGTGGCTGTGCAGCTAAATTTAAATTCAAGTAAGAGTTGAATTTTTCTCCTGGAACTAATTTCAGTATATTTATAGTCAGAATAAATGTGAAAAATAAATCATTTTCTATATCCTTAGGATATTGTGGGAAATCTATCTTCTAAATAAATCAGGAGCTCCGGGAGCATATAAGCCACCAATCTGGATTTGGCACTGCATTATACAACAGCAGACAAATCATACTCCAGCTCACTTATAATTCATTCAGTGTTTTCCATTTTTACCTGCATCTTCCTTATAAGACAGACTTTATATCAGTTACTCTTGACTGGCAGTTGGCCCAGCTGTTAATGGACTGTTCCTTGTGGTCCAGTGTTTGATTTCACAGACTCCATTGCCTAACTGGGTGACTCTAGGCAAGTCACTTAACCAGACAGAACTACAGGACTGAGTCTGAAAAGGTTCCATGGAGATCAGTGCTCTATCCTGGTAAACAAATGCAAATAAATGCAAATAAAATAAATACTCTGTCTGAGCCACTTTGCATACCATCGTTTTATTGCTTTCTTGAAAACAAGTAGACGGGTCTCCACATCATTGCAAAAGTTACCTGATGAAATTCTGTAACACTGGAATAAAAGCATATATCCAGTGTTTTAATAAATAACCTTTTTTATTTGGAAATGATCCCAATACTTTATTCACTTTTTATTTATCATTTGTACCATTTATAACCCGATGTTCCTTTCTTATATTTTGATATAATTTAATCAAGAAATTCATAAAAAGCACTATTTCCTAGTCTGACCATGTCTCTAGTAGGAAACATTTGCTTTCTTTGCACTTATTTACCTCCTCACTTGAAGCCTTCCAAGATCGGAAGTCTTTCTGTACCCAAATATTATGATCAGAGACAGAGGTGGCTCCTATGTCAACAAACACACGCTTCTGCTACTTGACTTTACATAATCCTTAAAAACTGTCAGTGAGCTCTCGCTGTTGGTGTGGAGACGCGTGGTATGGAGAAGGGCGTAGACATTCATTCACAGTGAATTGTGTGGGCCTTTGTTATCAGATTGTATCCGAGTACCAGTACAGTGCAATGCGGACAGTGTTAGTGAATACCAACCACACTTATTTTTTTTTTCTTCAGTCGTGTTCATTAGAATGGCAGGAGGACAAATGCTATAACTTTCATCAAAATCTTCACCAAATTTTAATAATTTATTGACTTTCTTACAACCTGAACAAAACAATGTTTCTAGCAGAGGCTGTCTTTATTAATGCTGATAAAAATATTAAATAAAATATTCCTGAGCTATTTGTCATGTTTTTTTTTTTATAGTACACAGCCACATGATTTGTAGATATCCAGGAGTCTAGTTCATGTGTTAGATCTGTCTATGAATGTTTGTCGTGTGGTTTTCACAACAAAACTGGGACCCACCATTGGGCCTTACCCATTACAGCAATAGTACTAGTATAATTAGTAGTATTTCTCTGTGTTAAAATGTTCACATGCAGAAGCACTTACACACACACACACACACACACACACACACACACACACACACACACACACACACACACTCATAAAAAGTTGTACAAAACCTATTCATACAGAGTCATCATATCACACTTCACTGGATTCTCACAAATAAACTAGATGTCATAACCTCCAGTTGTCCCTGCCAGACACTGTTAGTGACCACTTCCCAATGTATACAATAAGAAAGACAAAGTATTCCTTGGCAAGTAGTCTACAAACATGTTTGAAACAAAAGCAATTCACAGAAAAATTTAACTCAGTCTTCTCTCAGTACTCCTAGAACCTACTAAAACTCTACCCCTAGATGAAGCAGTCATCAACATTAAACTGATATTTCTAAAAGTACTAAACAAACAGGCACCCCTCAGGACTGAGTGAGTCAGGTCAAACCCAGACCCATGGTTACCATGCAAATCTAAAGATACCATGCCTGGAACAAAATGGTCCAAAGCCAAAACTCAATGAGCCCTATAGAAAAATAGAACCCTATGAAACCTGTCTGAGCAGTAAATAAATAACTAACAACAAAAAATCCTGTTTCTCAGGCCTCCAAAACTCACATAAAAACAACTCCACTTTCTTCTGGTCATCCATTAAAAACTATTACACCCAGGGCAAACCTTTATTCCCTCTCCAACAAATAATAATGACTCATACAGCATTCCAACTCAGTTTAACTTAGTCCTAAAAATCACTAAACTTACAATCTACCCTCCCAGAAATCCATAATACTACACAGTAATTAATGCTTACACTGTCCCTACTGCAGCAATAAAAATATTTACTAAAATTAAAGCCGACAACCCTGGCAGCCAGTGACCTACTAACTGAACACCTACAAACTGCATTCCCCATCATCATCCTAATCAACAGATCCATATCAGAACACTATGTCCCAGCACTCTTGAAAAGAATCATTCATAATGTCCCTCTACAAAAGTGACAACTTAACAGACATGACTAATTACCAACCTATAGCAATCCTGTCACCCCATCCAAAATTCTGGAAAGATTTATACACTCCTGACTAATCAAATTCCTCAATGACCATAGCTTACTTTGACCCACACAGCATGGATTCCAGGCAAATCAAAGCACCAAAGCTGCCCCCTCGGCTTTACCAATTCTGTCAATCAACACAGAAACAATGAGGTCCTAGTTTCATCTATTTTTTTTTAACCTGTCAAAAACGTTTGACATTTGAACCAAGAAGTAATCCAAACCACAGACTAGGAACAGGATACGCCAACTTCTCAGGAAGGATGCTGCTACAAGGATCCACTAAAAGCTGTTTATTTAACTTCAGATAGCAAGTAAAAACATGTAATACCACCAATACTGTTAAACACTACAGAGCGCCTTTCATTCTAAAAATGCTAGAACTTCATCAGACAACAACCAGCATTAAAACAAGCTTATTTATAAGGCTGATACATAGCAAATTGATTAATTAACACCAATTGAAACTGAATGGTTAAAATTCCTTAACTACAACCTACAATAAAAAACTGTGTCCTGTGTTTAAACACAAGCAGTGTTCTGTTAATAATGTCTATATTTAACAAATAAAACACATCAAAATTCCTTTTAAAATAAATAAATTGAATTCTACATATCCTTACATTCTGAAAAATGTTGTTAATATTCTAAGTAACCACAAATATTACAAAACAGTACCAGGCTAACAATCCCATGTTTGTTACCATGTTACCTAACCCTTCCCTTTAAATAAAATATGTTTTTTGGAATAAATGTATAGATACTTCTGTCTGTTGATGTGTTAGGTAACTACCTCAGTAAGTTCTTCAGTTTTAAAATACAAGCAATTGAACAAGTTTCGTTTATTCCTGGCTCCCTGCATGCTGCTAACCTTAATTGCCATGCTAACTCTTTTTTTCTCTAACTCTAATTTCAAAAAAAGTTCATTAACAAATTTATTTTCTTCTCTGTACTTGGCAATACTATCTATAACCATAAATGTGAAAGAATGTCCAGTGTTGGTGTCACAATGTCTAGCCAATGCATTCTCGTCTTTTTTCTTTTTTATTATTGCATAGACATGTTCATAAATTCTGTCCTTTAGACGTCTGTCCTTTTTTCCTACATAAAATGTTGGACATTGCTTGCATTGAGCTAGGTAAACTACCCCTTTAGATGTACATGAAAAGGATCCCTTGACCTCATAGCTCACTGACCTGATGGTAAATGAGTTTGATGTATCTATTACTTTACAGTGTTTACAAGCACCACATTTTTTCGTCCCTCTATTTACCTTCCCTTTTGTATTATGAGGTTTTGTTTCAAGTAGTTGTTTTAAGTTTGTACCCCTTTTATATGTTATTACTGGGTCAAAATTTAAAATACTGGAGATACTTTTGTCTATTGATAAGTAACTCCAGTACTTTCTCACTATCTTGCCTATGGTTTGTGCTTCTGGACAGTATGTAAAAGTAAATGCTATTCTAAAAGTATTTAGATTGTTGGTTTCCCTAGTTAAACCAGTCAGTTGTTGACTGACATTTAAATTAGAGTGCGCACTTACTTCTACACTGTCAATATCCATGATTAATTCATTATTAGTTTGTAGAGGCAACAAAGGGTTATAGAAGCCTGTTTTCCTTTTCTCCTTGACTTCCTGAAATATGTTGTTTAAAAATGTTTCAGGGTACTCCCTTCTCTGGAACATCTGATATAAAAGTTTACACTCGTCTTCAAAATCTTCCTGCAATGTTGTCATCCTTGCCGCCCTCACAAGTTGGCCTTTGACCACTGCCTTTTTCTGATGGAGGGGGTGCATACTAGTAAAATGCAAGAAGTTGTTTGAATAGGTGACCTTCCTGAATATTTTAGATACGTATGATGACCTATACTTCCTTAAGTCCACATCTAAAAAGTTAGTCCTGCTTGTCTGAAAGTTTGAGGTAAAGGCCAAAAACGGAGTGGTTGTGTTTAAAAACTTTACAAAGTTTTCAGCCTCGTTTTTGTTCCCTTTAAACAGGATAAAGATGTCGTCAAGGAACCTTCTGTACAGATGTATTTGTTTAAACCAGTCACTCTTAAAAATACAATTGGTGTCCCAGTGGGCTAATACCAGGTTTGCAAAACTTGACCCCACAGGTGATCCCATTGCAACTCCAATTTTCTGAACAAACAGCCTATCTTCGAAGGCCACAAAGTTGTTTTTTAAAATAACATCCAAAAGTTGTTCTATCAATAGAGTCTCGTTAGTGTTTGCACCTTTTGAGCTGATGTAATCTACTACCCATTCAATTCCCAGTTCATGGGGTATACAAGAGTAAAGGTTTACAATATCTACTGTTAAGAAGTTGATATTCTCATCAAATTCAAGGTTTTCAAGTTGGTCAAGTAAGGCCCACAAATCTTTTAAAATTTGAACTTCCAGGTTAACATATTTTTTCAATAGGTTGTCCACTAATTTAGCACAAGCATATGTTATGGACTGCCTCGCATCTACTAAGGCTCTGAATGGAGGGTTGGTCGTACTCTTGTGTAACTTTGGAATTCCAAAAATCTTAGGGATTTTTGGTGCTAACATTGACAAGTAAGTATGTTGCTCTAAGTTGATAAGGCCATCAGTAAAAAGGTCACTAATATACATCTTGATTTTGCTGTATGCTTGATTTAGTTCATTTCTACTGATAGGGGCATATGTTTCGCTCTCTAAAAGTTTGAACATAGTGTTAGAGTAGTCGTGTTTATAAAACACTACCAAACCCCCTCCCTTGTCATGTTTCATGAATCTAAGTGACAAATTCCTTAATAGTTCTAGTAAAGATTTCTCTTCAGCAGATACATTAGGTAAATTTTGATTAGTATACTTTAACATGTCCCTGAATTCATTTTCACATAAAAACTCAAACATGTTCAGGGTATTATTCTGTGGTGGGTTGAAGGTACTGGCCACTCTTAAGCTATTTTCAATTGCAGGGTTCCTTCCAAACATTATATTCAAATTCAGTTTACGTAAAAATAACTTAAAATCAATTAATAATTCTACAATATCACATTTTCTCGAGGGGACAAATGTCAAGCCCTTAGCAAACAAGTCAATCAAAACTTGGTCAATCTTACAGTCAGTGAAATTATATACAGAAAAGTCGTCACCACTATTTTTCAAAATTTCACATAGTTCAATTTCATTCAATTGAAATTGTTGCTGTTTTTGGGGTACTTGATTATGACTGCCATTATTGTCTGTCAAGTACATTTGATTTGGTACTTCAAAATTGAAGTCCCCTTCTATGAGGTCACTCTCATTTGAACACCCAGCATTTTCTAATTCTATTGTTGGTTTCAAATTTTTGAAGGTATTTCCATTATAGTTCTGGCCTCCTTGGTTCCTCCCCGTTGTTGGAATGCCAGAAAATTTCTTTCTATTGTCCCTCTCCTGGGGCAGTACAGGTTTTGGATAAGCTACCCCATCCTGATACGCTTTTAGGTCTCTATGTAGTTTCCTGATTTTATTAGCCTTTAGTTTCACCATTTGTTGGGAAATGGTAGACAGGATTCTATCATACTCAAATTCATTTCTATGAAAGTCACTGTGTGCTTTTACGTCCTGTTCCAAGTCTGCAGCTTCCCTCATTACTTTTTCTAAGTCAAGTTGGTAGTGTTTGACCATGCATTGCATGACCTCTAGGCCATGCCTGTTAAACAAGTCAGTTAATTCTTTGTAAAAGTCAGAGTCATGTACTATCCCCAATGGATAAGAAAAATGTCTCATGCCTTTAGGAACTATTTTCTCTTTGAGACATTTTGTAAAATAGTTTACTTCAAGTTGTAGTTTCTTGGTTCTAAATAGTTTGGTGTCAAAAAGCTTAAATTTATCACAAAGTGAATACTCACTCATGTTATTGTCCATTTGCAAAGCTCCGTCACTTGCATGTATACGTTTGACATGTTATTGTATCAGAAACTATTACATGAACTAGCATCTCCTGGTCTAAACAAATCAACTGTAACCTGGTTCCATAGTTATCTGCAAAATAAGCAAGGATCAGTTAAATGGCAGCAGGTCCTCTCAATCTTCCTGCCGGTTGTAGTGGGTGATTCCTATAGTTCAATACTTGGCCCTCTCCTTTTTAAAATACTTACCAACAAACTCCTTGTTGTTTCTCAATAAACAAACCTTATTCAATATGCAGATGATGCAACAGTCATCTGCTCTGCACAATCAATATATGCTCTATAAGATATCACTTTGCAGGCTTTCTTATCTACAGAAAACTGGTTCACCAATGCAAACCTCATCAACCCCAAAAAGACAAAACTAATGCTTTTAACCCCCAAAGGTCTCTCACAGCAAAAACAAATTCTATAGACATCTGGCAGCACATAAAATTGAATTCTTAACACAAATAAAGTTAATCAGTCTTACTTGATGACAGACTCAAATATTACCAACACCTGCTCCAAGTCATCAAAAAAAAAAAAAAAAACACTGGAAACTAGGATCACTATATAGAACAAAACACTTTCTCAGAGTGTTCAAGTAAATCCATATCCGCTGACTACCTACTTCCCTGCTATATGTATCTCCTATCATTACAAATCTCAATACCACTCTTAAAACTAAACTAGATGCATTTGACAATAAAATACCAAACTAAAAACCCACCAGTGCATAGCAATTAGAGATTTATTTTGACCAGAACACCCCCTCTACCTTACTTACTAACAACTCAAGATAATCCACAACTTAATAAATTTCCCTGAAAAAGCTCATTTTGGAAAAATATGTTCCAGCCATATTCTAGTACTAGACAACTACTATCAAGTAACAACTCTTTCCTCTCCTCTCCATGTCCAAAGCAAGCAACTAAACTGGAGAGTCTCTCTGCTCCCACCAAGTCACTAAAATTGGAACTCTGTCCTACTACAGGTAAAACAGACAAGACACATACCTTCAAGTTATTACTAAAGCAATATATAAGCAAAAGTTGACTCTGCTACTGCTCAGCTCATGGTTAGAATAATTTTCTGGCCACAACTGCTGTCTTTTCTCCAAATATTTGTTTTTTTCCCACCTCCCTCTTTTTCGCTTTTGGGCCAGAAAGATACTCACTAAACTTCAAGGAGTAACTTTGTTTACATAAATTAAATCAATGACAGCCTCTAAGTGACAAGACTCAATCTCTTCTTCTCACTGTTTCGATCACCAGCTATCTCACTGTCCCCCCTCTGTCACTGTTTCACCACACTGTCTCTTTATCTTCATCCATCCAAAACTAATATTCATTATAACAGTCCAAGTAGCCCCAATTTTTCTCACTTTCTAAATTACTTCACTTCTCAATCTTAAATGTAACAGTACTTTCATGGTTAGTGTACTAACATATCACAATATATTACATTATCAACCACTTTGCCCTCATTCTAACATTTCTTCTTCTTTCCATTACTTTAATTGCTAGAAATCTTAACAGTATCTTTTGCAATGTTATAGCTGCTTACAAGCCTGCATTTATTTTTAATGAATGTTTAACAGTGTATATACCTTTGCAAACTATGTACATGCTCTGTTTATATAAGGTAAAGTTTTTTTCTGTTATGTATGTACACTTTACAGGTTCATAGGTTCATAGGTAGGTACTAGGCTGTCGGCCCAAGGGCCTAGATAAGCCTAGCCAGCAAAGTTCCATAGCTTATGCCACCCAAGAAAGTTATTTTATATTCCTTCTGATATCATGTAACTGTATTTTATGTATATGTCAAAACTGGTGTTAAATGTGGAGCTTTTATCACAGTTGGATTTTCCTGGTAAACAAAGATAAATTAATTAATTAATTAATTAAATATACTGTTATATATATGTATCCCATCAGGAATCAAGCCAGGCTCTCATTCATAAAACACATTACTACACACACCCATTCAAACATGCTCAGTGTATAGCCCACTTCCTGCAAGAAGTAACATACCACTACAATTAGGGAGCTACGGACAACACATACAATAAACTGATGGGAAAAAGTAACCACTGCAGAACACAGAAAGTAGTGCAAGTTAGAGAGAGAGAGAGAGAAATTAATAAAAATGGATTTCCTATGTAAACCTTGCTGTTGGCTGCTAGCAGGCCTTCTGGGAAATGTACGCAGTCTATGTACCACCCACCGGTGATCACTGATATGGATGGTTGCTAGAATAGATCAGCTTTGTTACAGTAAAAAAGAGAAACTTGTGCCATTTTCCAAATGACTTTATTAAAAGAACAGTCAGAATAAATTAATAAGGAAGAAAATATGGGGATAACAGAAATGTAGGAAGGGAAGACACGGTGGGGAGGATAGGACTTAGAATTTGAAAACATTCTGATAATAGCAAGCTTATGGATAGTGAGAGTGAGGGTCCATGATGCGAGTAAATATAGAAGAGGGGCCAATGCACTGAATTAAAACAGTGAGAAGGGGGGGGGGAGTAAAAAAAATGAGGTTGATGGAAAAGTCGAAAGAATGTAGTGGTGGAAGTTTAAAAGAAAGAAACATGCAGACTAAAAAAGTAAAGGTTAAAAGTAAAGTCATTAGTTATTTAGTAAGGTTAAGTAACTCTGCACTTACACAATCATATTCTAATGTTTGATGGACAGATTAAAGCCTTGTTTTGTTACCTATTATTGTATGGCAGTTTTAAGATGTGAGAGTCTTTGATCTGCCCTCCTTGTTCTAGGTGCCCAAATACCACTTCCAAACATTATTTAGGTCTAGCATTTGTTTAGGCAGGTTGCAATGTCATATACATGGAGCATAAGCATAGGACTATTGTATGTATCTGGCATCTTCTCTACAGTCAAATAAGAATAACACAAAGCATAAGAAGAAGTATAATTGCATACCTTTTTGATTACGAGTTTTGCCCTTTGAGTAGCTATATAGGGTAAGAAGAGGAATGTGGCATTTTAATACCCGTACACCAGACCTGCTAGCATGATCCACCTGATTGCTTCTCCTTCCAGAAACCTAATGGCCTATTTGATCCCCCCTGATGAGGGGTGTAAGCTGGCCTCCTTCATTCTATGGTTAGGGCAAGAGCCGAGGTCCATTTATTCCCTAACACAGGTGAGAACTCAATCAGTCCATCCATCATGAAGATGAGAGTCAGGCGTTTTCAACTAGCATGCCTGTCCTGTGGACCTGTCCTAACTCTTCTTCTGCAGGTGGCTTACTTACTGCAGAAGTGTTGTACCCAAGGAAGCACATGCATGCTCCTCATCCAGGCAGAGCTTCTTGGCTAAGTGGTTCACCTTTACCAGTGCAGGTTTGCTAGGCTCATTGCTGCAGGTGATCACCTACCCCCAGTTAGCCAGAGAGCTAAACTTCTCTCTCCACAGGATGGGAGAACCAACAATGGATGCTCTTCGCCATCCTTCTCATTTGCTCCTACATTGCACAGGCTGCCAATCAGATATAAACCATGTGCATTGCATTTAGGCCTTTATCACCCTATCCCATGCAGCCAGGCAGTATTTGGCATTTTGACCTGGAAGACAGTGCATCACTGAATGCCTGTCAACCATTTGAACATGTTATTAAGTGTATAAGCATCTTGCCCACTTTGTAATATGTTCATGAATCTAGCTTAGGAGATTGAGTAGACCTATTTGTATATCAGGTTAACTGAAGAAAGCAGGGTTACCTGATGGTCATTTTGTTTGTGTTGGTCCTCTTCTGGCTTCTTTTTTAGCATTCATGTAATAATATTTACCATAATAAATGGTTATGGACTGATTCTGTGTAGTGGTGCTTTCTTGTCCAAAGACCATCAGTAACCTATTCCATATAACTTTATATACTTTGCCATAAAATAAAGCATAAAATATATCCCTCTGGTAGAATTAGCAAGTTAATGTTCCTTAATGCCAAGTCCACACTGCATAAGGTGTCCCTTTTCCTCAAACTGAATGTGAAATACTAAGTGTTATGCCTACATCTAAAATATGGTCATTAAGACAGCAGACTAAGTCGATTGGCCACTGTAGTGTTTGTCATTGTCTGTACATTCTGAGCTGTCTGCTGCTTTTATATACCAGTATTTCCATTTGTCTTTACAGAGATAATCAGACACTTAGCAACCCTCGATTACTGCATTTAATATATTCCAAGCTGTCCACCAGAGATAAACATATAATGAGTATTCCCTGACTTTTATTGTTATTATGTTCTTATTTGTCTAGGCAAATACAGGCATCTTCTATGTAAGCCCTGCCATCACTGCTTTATGTGTATGTGCAGAGAAAATGAGTAACTACATAACTCTAAACGTCTTCAAATTCTGTGTTGTTTTAATGGGCATTGCAAAGTATATGTCATGAACATTCATGTTAAGTTCTAGTTAATACAAATAATTATATTATCAGCAGACTAAATTGATGTAAAAAAGACATTCACTAATAGACTGGTGCTTGGCAAATGCACTTGATCGCTTCATTATACTTCTCATGGAACCACAAGCATTCAGTGCCAACTATATATTCTTTGGGAGGGTGGCCTAATGGTTAAGGTGTTTGCCTTACAAACACAAGGTGCAGGGTTTGAATCTCACAAGGGATAACTGGCTAGGCTTAAAATGGCTCACAAGGGCCGTTAGCTTAGTACTAATCTGTGAACCTATGAATCTACATCCTTCTAATTACCCAGTAATTACTGTTAGCTGCTGCTAATTGATGGAAAATCATCACTTTCCACTGTACACTGATACATTTGGGAACTTCTGGGAAAACATTTGCTCTTAAGAGGAGTGTGAAGCCACTTTAGGGAAGGCCGAGGTTTAGAAGGGCATCCCAGTTAAATACCAACTTGAGAAGAGCTAACAGACTCAGGGAAAGAGTCATAAATATACTGAAACTAAACTCATGTCTGTAGGCTCCATTGTACAGAGGGGTGAAGACCTGACTGTGTAGTACGTCAGTCATGTCTAATGGGTCACAGACTCTGGTGAAGACCTGACTGTGGAGTATGTCAGTCATGTCTAATGGGTCACAGACTCTGGCGAACACCTGACTGCGGAGTACGTCAGTCATGTCTAATGGGCCACAAACTCTGGTGAAGACCTGACTTTGGAGTACGTCAGTCATGTCTAATGGGTCACAGACTCTGGTGAAGATCTGAGCCATTGACAGTGGTGGAAGTTGAGATGTTTAGTAGAAGGTAGGCACGCATAAGATGGATGTGTCACTACATAGAAAGGAGTGGCCACCCCAAAGTACCAGTGCACACACCTCACATTACAGGACCTAGCATACCTGGGGAGGTTAGGCTGCATACCCATAAATCCCTCTTGCAAACCAGTGTATATGAATCAGCATCTAACTCTGCTTCTCTCCAGCTTCCACACTGCAACTTGCAATACCCTTTTCCTCATACAGTTGTCCTGGGTGATTAGTAGCATTATGATCTGTTTTTTTTTTTCAGGGGGGGGGTGTTACATTGGAAAGGAGATGCAGGGAATTAGGAGCACTGCACAGCAGATGTTCAAGCTGCAGTGAGATAAGAATAAACAAAAACAAAACTCATAGCTCATGTGGGCAAATTATGTGACTTCAGGAATAAAGGCAAAATCAAAATGAAACAAGGTAAAACAAAATATTTTAAAATCAGGCAGATATAACTTTTCAGTATCCTTAAAATATGTAGTAGAGTAAATTTCTTATAATGTGAAAAACCAAACATACAGAGTACTTGGTGTTGGCTGATCAAAAATCTCTCTCAATTTATGCTTTGGTTTATGCATTTTTGTTGACTTGGCTTTTATTATTGTGGCAGTCTTAGCTAATGATTCTTGAGTCTGGGATACATCTATTGTGTTGTAATTCCTTCAGTGAACCTGAAAGCAGCACAATGTAGCTGTATGACTTTACAGGGAAATGTCAGTGGTGGATTTACCAGGGGTGCTAGGGGAGCTAAAGCTTCCCCATTAGGGGCTACCTGGACTGTACTGCTTAGGCAGTACATTCCATTTTTTTTAGACTTCTGCTGTGCCATACAACTTTTTTCCTACAGATTTGCAGCACACATCAAACATTATTGCACTAGGAAAGTTAAAAACGGGTGACAATACATGGGTACAAGTAAATGTCAACTGTATTTCACTTTTGTCGCAAATAATACCCACATAGTGTCACTCGTTTTTAACTTTCCTGATTTGTGTCAAAACATGATTGAACTGTCAGGATCAGTTCCTTGTCAGCTGATCCTGACAGTCCAATCACATTGTAAAAGACATGTTGTTAAATCTGGGTCAGCAGGTGCAGGTAACATGGGGAAAAGTAATAACATCATTGAGGAAACCAGAACGTGTATTTCCAGCTATGTGCAATTGAGAGTAAGTGCACTTAATTTTACATGGGTAATTAGAATGCTCTGTCGAGTACTTGGACATTTGGACAGACTTGTTTAACTATAGTCATTATGCCTCTCAGCTGTTCGGTATTTGATGAAAATATCAATCCCCCTCCCCATCTTAATAAAATAATATGGTACCATGAAATTACAAGTGACTAGCCTATTTTAAGTTATGACTCCTTTGCCACTTGACCACGATAGTGTCCCTGCATTAGCATCACTGATGTTGGTCGCGCAAGGACAGACTCACCTGTTATGACAGAGAGGAAAATAAAAAAACAGCAGCAATGTTCTACCGCCAAAAGCTGCTTTTAATGTTTTTTCCCACCAAAAGCTTCTTTTAATGTTCTACTGCCAAAAACTGCTATGTTTTCCTTTCCTTCTGAAGTCATTTCTCATCAGAGCTGAGGTGCCAGGGGGTTGTATTTGAAAATCTGAAGTAAACTAACAACTTGCTGGTAAATCGCACGGGCTAAGGGGAAGATCTTTTTTTTTATCTACACCTCTTTCAGTGAGTAATAGAAACTTCATTAGCACGATCTGTGGCACAAGATTGATCTTTCTTAAAAGAGTGTTTACTTGTTAAGACTAGATGTTTAATAACTCTCACGGCTTCTTGCATATGACCATTCTCTGAAAAAAGAAATGTAAATTGTGAAGAGAGAGTTGTAAAAGTTACATATATTCTTTATACTAGTTAATATAGTACAACCTACATGTATATTATTAGAACATTTTGGTTAACCAGACATAAGCTTTCACATGACAACAATACATTTTTCTGTAAGTGCATGTTTACTGAGATATTTACAGAAATATGAAAACATATCATTAATTGGATAATTTAGCAATATAAATAATACTGAATATCTCTCAAGATGTGCTTCTTATAATTCAAATATCAAAGATGGTTTTCTTAAACAACATTTAAGGTTTCACCTGATGTCATGCAACAGTTTATAAGTCACTTGGTTTCTGAAATATTAAGTACATATGGAAATATTGTTTATTTTTATAACTACTAACAAACAACTAGTGGTATACCAGATGTAAATGGACATCGGCAATGAATTTCCTTGTCTTCCGCCATGGCATATGACATGATATAGGACTGTCAGCTATGTAACAGAAATATGAAAGTATGTATAATAAGTGATAAATAGTGATTAATTCTCTGTACTGCAGCACATCCTAGATTAACTTAGTGTTATTTTGTTTTGCTAATAATTTATTGCGCTTTTAATACTGTTAAAGAAGCCAGACCCAAAAAAGGTCTGGATACCATAAGGGTGTCTACTGAGGGCAGTAAGGTGGCTGAAACATACCTGTGGGATTTGGCTTTATTGACCTGAATGTATTCATAAAGACTTAAAAACTGAAAAGTTGTGGGTATTCAGAAGGCATGTAGCTGAAACAGTTTGTGCCCATAAGGGGTCATTTGTGTCAATTACAAGAAGTCAAAGCTGTCCCCCACAAAAGTCCTGGAGTTCATAGCTGTTCGTGTGGATACTATTTCCGAGACAGCAAGGCTACCACACACCAGACTGTGTAAATAGTAGAAAATTAAACCCTACAACTACTGTATTATCAATCTCCTCCAGCCAAGTTGATTTTGCAGTTAATAAATAAATTGTGATAAGTGCCTAGAAATTCAAAGAAGTTGTGGTGAGGGAATGACTGAGCTAGGGCAGAACAGTTGTAGTTAAGTGGTGGGGTATAAAGCAGGTTCATAGGGTGTAAAGCAGGTTCATAAATTACATATTTGTATATAGTTACCTTAAGGTTTATAGTAGAAGTGCAGAGGAAGGGTGATCAGTGTCACAAAACTATTAGTATGGCCGAGAGGATGTAGTAAAACTACTCATGTATTGGTGAATACTAGTTGTAGTGCATATGATTTGGAATGAAGAGAAATGGTTTGATAATATGGCAAACTGGAGATACAGAGGAGCAGATCCACAGTTTTCATAGATGAAGTTTTAGTTGTATTCTGAACAGCTTTCACTGATAGTGGGATGTGTTTTCAAAGTTTAGCTACAGTATTCAAATATAGACAGAACCTGCAGTATTAAAGAGAAAATGATGTATAGTTCTATTACACCTAGGATATGTGTGTCCCCAATTTCCCCTACTTCACTATGTTTTCCTGTCCTTTCCTCCTTGTCAGGCTAGATTTTAAGTTCTTAATTCTCCACATTTTTTGTTCATAGCTGAATTTGGGGAATACATTTACTTTTTTGTGGAAATCATTGAACAACTTAATACTGTACCTCTTAACATCGAGAAAAGTAGAGATGGATTTTCCTTTAACCTAGAATGTACAGAACTGAGTAACTAACAAGCACAGCTGATGTTCAGCTAACAATAGCAGAACCATCCAAATCTGTTCTTCGTCTGCCACTGAATGTTTTCCAGTAAAGCCTTGTACTAAACATATTTGTATTGATTTTCCAAATGTCATGATTCTATTTCTGACCTACAAGAAAAACAAGGAGCCTTATACTCACTGCATTTTTTGACACTGTAAAGCTGTTAGAGCTGCTAAATGTATGTTACAGCTGCTAACTGTATGTTTTCTTTTCAATGTTAGTTATGTGCTAGCACTTTATTTTTTATCTGTATAAGAAATGCAAGCCTTCAACCTAAATAAACTATAAATAATAGTCTAATAAATATGGTAGAGCACTAATCATGCGATTTATCCAAGGGTCTGTCTCATGCTCCCCAGGTATTTCTACTTTTTAATTAAGGAAAGCCTAGCACTGGTGTGCCCAACATCAGGTTTCATTACAGGAGTGTTTATTTATTTTTATCATTTGTTTACTAGATTAGTTCCACTCAGTTGTAGTGGCCTGTTTTCAAGGTAGAACTGAGATGGTGTTTATACAATTGGGAAAATTTGGCTAGGTCATGGGGGAACTTCCCCTGATCTTTGGAGTTGCAAGACAGCACTGGAGGGCTTTTATAGCAGCAATGAAAAGGCTTAAGGGAAGTGGCAACAGCAGTATGGAAGAAGATAGAAAAGCTATGAAGAGTTTGGAGGTGGAAATGAGAATCTGGAGGAACATTTGTTTGATATGGAGCAACAGAATGTAAACAAAGACAAAGACTCCTGTGTGGTGGATGATACAAATAAACAGCATTTAGCTGTTGCAATGAAGAAGTAAACAAGTCTGTTGGAATGGTGCAGATAACTGAACTAGCATCAGAAGGGTTTGCAGGTGATGATCTATTAAAAATAATTCAGCAGGATGATCCAGGTGGCAGTTCTGCTAGATAATGGGGTGACATGTTAGATCATCATTTGTTTTGAAGTGCTGAGGATGGTAATGTGGTGAAGGAACCAAGTGATATGGCAACAGAGTGTGCAGCAGTTAAAACTTAAGCAGCAATGACAAAAAGAAAAAGAGGAAAGCAGCAACAAATTGAGATGTCTGGTTTTGTGGTAGCAGATAATGCAGCAACTAAAACATATGCAGCAGTGACAACAGGCAAAAATGGAGAGCAGCAACCAACTGTAAGTAAAACTGTTTTTAAAAAGAAGAGAAGATCAACTGTGACAATAAGAACAAAATATGACACTGTATATTAATGTAAACCCCCTGTTCTGGGTTTTAAAGCTCAAGAAACAAGAAATGTGGTCTTATATATATATATATATATATATATATATATATATATATATATATATATATATATGGGTCCCTATGAGTTCACCGACAGTTCAGAACATCGACACTCACCTCTTCGACACCAAATCATCGACTGTTCATAACATCGACATTTCAGGTAAGCGATCTTCCCCCTTGCAGGACCCATGGTAGCACTCGTTTCTCTGTTACAACACGTAAGGTTTACGTGACTCTTTACAATTTACCCTGACAGCGTTGTCCTTAACTTCGTAACAGAGAAACAAGTGCTACCATGGGTCCTGCAAGGGGGAAGATCGCTTACCTGAAATGTCGATGTTATGAACAGTCGATGATTTGGTGTCGAAGAGGTGAGCGTCGATGTTCTGAACTGTCGGTGAACTCATAGAGACCCATATATATATATATATATATATATATATATATATATATATATATATATTAGGATAAAGACTTTTTGGACTTAACATTTGAATATGAGAGACTGCTGATGAAATTTTTAGAACTATGTAACAAAAAGGACATTTATCTCTATGGAACAATTATTTGTTTTCTTGTAGTAATTTAAATTTTAAAAATGTTATTTGGCATTTTAGAAGTGATGAACTGGAATATGAGGATGACACAAAAATGCTTGCAGGGTTTATGTGAAACCATTGATAATGTGAAAATTAGATAGGACAGAAACCTATGTAGGATGGAGGTTGGAAGCTGTTTTGAAATGTGAAAAAAAAACACATGGTGAAATACTTTCCAAGTGTTATTTTTCTGGCTGGTCACAGAGGAACATTAAGATATTCTGGCCAGTCTAAATAAGGTTTAATTTCTTGGGACTTTTCATATTTAATTAATGATTGCGACAAGGTGAAATGTAACCAGTGTGGGGAGAAAGGTCATACAGCAAGAAGGTGCATGTTTGAATGCTGGTTGTGTAAAAAAGAGACACTTCTCAATTGATTGTTAAAAGCAAACAGTATATAATGAGAAAGAAGGGAAAAGGAAGAAAACATACACAAGGAAGGACAACAAGAGGCTGAGAAGAATGTGAACTAGGTGAAGAAGAAACTGTAGAAGAAGAAACAAATAAAAAGGGGAAAAGTGAGGGGAGAGAGAGTGCATGCAGGAAGACAGGTCAGGAAAAGGGATTGATACTAATGTTTTTGAAGTTCTAGCTAGTGAAAAAAATCTCATTCTGAGGATCAAGAGATTATTTTTACATAAAACCAGGAAAACATTTTCATTTTGGGAAAGAGTAAAATTAAGAAAACAAAAATTTAAAAACATTTCCCCTAAATTTAAAACTAGGAAAAGCAGTTTTAGAGTAATTTCAGTAAATGCAAACAATATTATTAACACTGTAAAAATTATAGGGATACTGGAATGATGTGCTAAATGTGATATGAATGTTATTTTATTAGAGGATGTTACATTCATGACAAGTGGAAAAAGACTGCAAACAGAAAAATTTGAGATGGAAATGTAATATGCAACTTAGAAAGTGAATTTTGTTCTGGAGTGGTTGTGTTGTGTAAAAACTGTGAAAACACTTATAATGTTGATAAGAATGGAAAGGTTAGCTGTTGTGGCTGTAAGGTGATCAGAACGTGTTTATAGAATTATAGCATTATATGTCTCAATAACTAGCAAGGAAGGAGAGAATTTGTTTCATTAAATATTAGATTGCAGTGGTTAACATAAATTTATGATTGCAGGGGGTTTTAATTCTTATTTGAGAGAGATGTAAAAAGAAAGGGAAAGATATAAAAATACAGGAAGTCATAAAATGGGGTAAATTAGCTGGTTGGAACAAAAATCAATGGATTTATAGAAGGGGGTACCTGGATCTGAAATTAATTATTTTGTATTGCCAGAAGGATTTGGGGTAGTAGCTAGTAATGCAGGTCTGATGTTTTTTCATAGCATTTAGCGATATGTATTGCAGTGATGAAAGACATTGAGTATGATAAAATAAGAAAGGGAATAAAATGAATACATGAGAAATTATGGGATGAAATTGGAGAGTAGGAAGTATTGCATTTATGGAAGGATCATATATCCATGAAGAACTTCTATAAAACTGGTCTGAATGGTGGACTGAATTTAAAAAGAGGTGTTAAAAGTATTTTTCAATGGTAGGATGATATAAGGAAGGAAGAGAAAGTGAATTATGGAAATTTAAAAAAAAAATGTGTTAGAGAATTTAGATAATACTTGAAGAGACTATTATGATATGAAAAAGAGATATACAAAAATTAAGAAAAAAAATAAGGCATTACTGTTTAGGCGGATATATTATTTACAAGGGAGAAGATACCTGCACACCAGGGTTAAATATAAAGGAAGATACTGGTATAATGACAGAAATGAAAAATATAAAGATGGGTAAAAAGAACGCAAGAGCAAATTGAGTATTGTAGTGCTGCATGTGGAAAATATGTATAAAAGTAAAAAGATGAAAAATAAGAGAGAATGAAAAGTAAAAAAAAATCCAGAACATGATAATTTAGAATTTGAAAAATATAGTACTATTAGTGAAGTGGATGAAGTAATTAGGAAACTAAATGTTAATTCAGTATCAGGCCCAGATGGTATAGAGTATAGAAATAAATTAACAGACTGGCAAAGAGAGTATTTTGTAAATGTACTGAATGAGTGGTTGAAGGAAGGGTTTATTTATGAAGAGTTATGCAGTGGGATATTAAAATTTATACGGAAGAAAGATGAGAAGAATTAAATACAAAATCGGAGACCCATCATACTAAATAACATAGATTAAAACATTTTTATGATAATAATGCAGAGGGAAATGGAAAGAAAGGTGAGGGATATTATGGAAGAAATTATATAGCTTAAAAAATCAAAAAGATGTCAAGAATTGTTATTGGTTCTGAGAGAAATTGTGGACAATATTATAAGGAAAAGGGGATTGTGAAAAGGATGTCCCATGAGTGTAATTTATTTATTTATTTATTGGCATTTGTTGATCGTGAAAGTCTGAGTGGGATAGGAGCCCATTTTCAGTGGAGACCTGGGGAGAAATATTGTTTGGACTGGTAATAAATGCCATAGTGAGTGAGGTAACTTATAAAATGAAAGATGTGATGCAAAAGGAGGTAATGATTTCTAATAGTTTTAACATACACAGATATAATTGTAATTGCTAAGAAAGAAATGTTGCTAATGGAAGTGTGGTGAAAATTGGGGGAGAGTATTTTTCAATTAATGAAGTATCTTTACTAGGAATAAAATGTGGTGAAAATGATGTAGTTATGATGCAATGATAGGCTTTGATAAAAAAAGGAAATAAATATGTCTTCTCTGGAAGATGTATAAATTAGTATTCAATATACCAAAACATTAGATTTGTCATGAAGACTAGTAATAAATAAATGAGCAATAAAGGGGTATGCCATATAAAAAGAAAGTTGGAAGATATGTTTATTTTGTGGGGAGGAAGAGACAACAGAGCATTTTTTGATAATATTCATGACATAATACAGGTGTGAATATGATTATGTATGGATATTATAAGAAAAAGAAAAAAATATGTCAGAATGTTAGGTAAACATTTATTTCATGTATCAGAATGGCAGGTAAACATTTATTTCATGTAATATGGGTTATTTGGAATGAAAGACTGAATAAAATTTTGTTTAATTGGAAATGGATTTTGGCAGATATATTGTAAAAAATCAGATTATGGTTGGGGAAGAAGGAATGGGGGTCAATTATGGAAGAATAACAATGAGGATGTTATAGGAAAAATAATAAATAGTACAAAATAAATAAAAATGTGTATGTATGTGCCTGTAACTATGTTAATAATTTTTTTTATGCTGAAATAAATAAAGGACCCTATCTGTTTTTGATGGGTGCTGTGGAATCTTTTTCATCCACCTGCACTACCACCAACTCAAGCAGATGAGACCTTGGTTTAACATCTCATCTGAAGGACAGCACACTCATGAATGCAGTAACCCATTAATGCTGCAGTGCATTGTCAACAACAGAATTACCTGGAGTGGAAATAGAACCCACAGCCTTCTGGTCTTCCAGCATCAATGTGAGTGTGCTACATGTTTTTTTTTGGTCTCTCAGGACCTGGAAACAAAAGTCTCATGATTTCATTTGGAAGTCTTAATTTTCACTTTATTCTCTAAGATATATATATATATATATATATATATATATATATATATATATATATATATATATATATATATATATATATATATATATATATATATATACACACACACACACACACATATATATATATATATATATATATATATATATATATATATCCCATTTTTATATTTCTGAAAAATTACGATATGGATTAAACACTCTGTCCTAGAATTTATAGGGTACTTGGTTACCAGGGAAAAGGAAATTATTCTTTTATCTGTTTTTGTCAATTGCCAATATAGAGCAAATAATTCGAGTAGTCAATAAGAAACAGCTCAGAAGAAATGAATTTGATGAAAACTGCAGCTGGTACTCATAATAAATAAAGTGTATTCCTCTTGGTTAAAAAATAAGCTAATAAATCTTGAATTTGAGTTTTATAAAGTAGGCATAGTATTATACTGTTTTCAAAACTTTTTAGGTTGCCAAAGCTACTTTTCTTTCATATATGCAAACTTTTTTGTTCAAGCCAAATACATTTCCAAGTTATAAAATGCAAACAGCATTTAGCTAAAATACATTTTTGTTTCTAAGACAATAAGTAATATGAGATTTGTAGTAGCCAATAGACCCTTTTCATTTTCTAAACCCACACAGAAAGATGTTTACGTTTTACTCTCTGATGTAAAAGTGTTGGCCCAGAACTGATTTCTTTCTGATTTTCAGTGTCCTCACCCCAGGTATAATAGAATGCACAATCTCACAAAGATGCTTTTCAGGCTTTTTTGAGATAACTATATATTGGTTTAGATGCATACATTCAATGGGATTGGACTTTCAATTCAAATATATCTTATTCAAATAATCTTGAACTTAATTAGTGACTGGATATTTTTTTTTTTTTTTTTTGCTACAGAAATCAAAGCACACTGTTCTAAAATAGATATGCCTTGTATTTTACTTAAAACTGAATTATGATGCTACCTTATCTCCCAAACTGTCCACTGGGCCAAGAAGAGCCCATTTTCAGTGGTCGCCCAGGGAGAAAAGCTCCACAAGGGCAGTGTAGTATAAAAATGCATAATATTGGAACAGTTCGTATTAACAAGAAACACAGCCATAACAGGCATTACAGATGCAGTAAAGTACACTATGAAAATGTAGGTGGTACAGAGAAATAAGGCATTGAAGTAAATCCAAGCAACATATTCTAGTACATTCTGATGATAGTGTACACTCCAGAGTAGACTGTAATTGTGAGTGTATAAGTTGAGTAATACAGGTAGAATTAGAACAACTATCTAAATGTATATGTATTAGAAGTAGGGAGAGATTAGTTAGTACTAGGAGTGATGTGTGAAGTAGTAATATGAGTCAAGTTTTGGAGGAAGGAAGTAGAGGATAAAAGGTGATATGATGTAGGGAAAAGGAGTCAAGTCTTGGGAAGATGGAAGTTAAAGCATCCACAGTGCTCGAGGGTGGACAGATGCTGTCTCAAAGCTGTTTTAAAAGGAGGAGATATTACTGATAGTCCTAATAGGTAATGGGAGTGTATTCTATAGTTTGGCAATTGAGAAGGAGTAGAGCATTTGACCTGGGAGTTTTGGTTTGTCAACTTGCAGAAGAAACTGGTTTTCAGATCTGAGTGATCTATTTGTGTGGTAGTGATTTAGGATTGGAGATAGGGCTGGGCGGTCTGATTGTAAACAATGTTATGTTCTATGGTTAATTGCAGGTATGTGAGGTGATGTGGGAGTTCAAACCAGCTGAGTGATTGTAAGGAAGAGCAGTGATGGGATGAATGTTTGGCATTGATTGTGAATTTGGTGACTTTATTGTAACAGGACTCTAGCTTATTTTTTAGGGATAACTGGATATTGGTAACGGATGGGGCACCATATATGAGTGAGTAGAAAAGGAAGGTACAGGCAAGAGTTTGTTTAGAAGAGCAGTTAAGAAAAAAAATATTATGTTTATAGAGAGATCCTAGTTTGTGGTGTGTCTTTTTGATAGAGGTATGGACATGGAGATCAAAAGTAAGGTTTTCATCTGAGATGACTCCCAGTAGTTTTGTATGAGGTACTACTTCTATGGTGGTCTTGTTTTGAGAGTATATGATCAATTTTGTCTTATTTACAGAGGTACTTTTCTTGGAGGTGAATAAATAACATCAGTTTGTTTTTTGGGATTTAGAGAAAGGTGGTTAACTTTCATCCATGTTTCAGTGGAGTTGAAAGCATTCTGGGTTGTATGCAGGAGTTCAGTAATAGAGTTAGCAGAGCAGAGTATGGCAAAGTCATCTGCACCATTAATAAGACTGGAGTGGAAGTCGTTGATGAAAATACTAAAGAGTAGGGGGCCTAATACAGAACCTTGGGGGACACCTGTGGATGTTTCAAGGAAATGAGAGAAAGAGTTTTGCCATTTAGTAGATTGTTGTCTGTTATTTAGGTAACTGGTAAACCAATCTAATGTCGAAGGGGAGGTATCTAGGTTTGAGGGATTGGTGAGTAGCAGAGGGTGGGAAATAGTATTGAAAGCTTTAGAAAGGTCAAGAAATAGCGAAGATATGATTTTTCCAGTATCTTGAGCTTGATTGATTGTATCCAAGAATGATATAAGTGCAGTAGTTGTGCTGTGGCCTGGCCTGAAACCATGCTGAATGGGGCAAAAAAGCTGGTTTTGAAGTAGATAGCTGAGAAATTGTTTATGGGTGCATTTCTCCAAGATTTTAGAAAGGGGGGAGAGAATAGCAATAGGTATAAAGTTTGAAATATCTGTGTTGTTGCCACTTTTGTGGAGGGTAGAATGAAAGATTTTTTCCAAATAGTAGGTACATAGGCCTCCTGGATAAATCTTTTGATGAGTATGCTGACTGGATAGGCACTGGCTTTAGCAGACATCTGAAGGTATTCTGGGAGTAAGTTGGGAGCATTAGAGCATGGTTTGGGTTTGATAAGCAGTTTTTTGATAATAGTATTAGGTATAGGAGAGAAAGAAAAGGTGGGTGGGGGAGATAGTATTTTGTGAGGTGGGTTTTTGGTGGATGGGACTTATTGTCACTATTGATTTGGGAAAAGCTTGCTGCAAGGCTTGATATTGTATTGATGAAATGAGTGTTGAAGAGGGAGGCTATTTCACTAGGTGTTTATCTGGGTATGGATAGGGGTTGTTTTGGAGCCAGGGTTTAGCAGAGATGAAATAGAGTTCCAAAATTTCTTTGGGTTTTGTTTTTAATTATTTTGCAGGCCAAGATAGTGTGCTTTTCTGTCATTGTTGACTAGTCATTTTCCTTGATTGCATAGCTGCCTACATTGTAGAAGATCAGAGGGATCTTTGGTTATATGCTATTTGTCCAAGCTTTGTCTCTGTTAGCCATGATTTGTTTTGTAGATCTGCTGAGCCATACAGCATGGTTAGTTTTTACTCTCTTTTGTCTTATTTGGGTAAGGCTATTTAGGATGCCCAGAAAAGTAGAGTTAAATGACTCATCAGCTTCATCAAGGGGAAAGACTTTTAGTACATTCCAGTTGATTTTTGTCAGGGTTTCATTTAGGGTTGTAGGGTTGAAATTAACTAGAAATCTTGTATTTTTATATTGATGCTGACATGGTGTTGGAGTGTTTTTGCATACTATATAGGCTGGGAGGTGGTCACTGATGCCAGAGGAAACAGTGCCTGCTGCTGAAATTGTGTTTAACTTGGAGACTAATATCTAATTAAGTATTGAGCTGCCATCATTGTTTTTATTGGGTCTGGTTATGTCTGTAATTAGTTGAGTGAAGTTAAAGAGATTGATATTAAGTATAGGGGATTGGTCTGAGATGTCTGACCAGTTTATGTTTAAGTCTCCAAGGATAACTGCTTTGTTTTATATTGTTTGGTATCCAGGCAAGAATGTCTTCTAGCGGAAAAATGTTATCACCTGGGGGAATGTATATAGCTGTGATGCAGGAATTCTTGGAATTATTCAGTCTTAAGAATGATATTAATATCTTTGCTGTGGAAAATTGTGGAATTGGATTGGAATAAGGAACAATTGAGTAGGTACTTGGGTAGAGTACAGGGATACCTCCTACTCTTTTGTGTGGTCTGTCAGCCATTAGACAATTGTAGCCTGGGGGAAGGATTTCAGTGTCTTTTATGTATGGTTTCAACCAGGTTTCAGTTGCTGCTGTTATGCCTGGTTTAGTTAGGGTTATCCAGGCATGGAATTCTGGTGTTTTGTTTCTTACACTTTGCAAGTTAAGGGTTGTGATATTAAGTGTTTTGTATGAGTTGGAAGGGCTGAAAGTAGAAGGTTCGGGTCCTGGGTTTGGGTGGATGTCTCCACACTGGCTTAGCTTGGATTGTATATGAGGATAGTTCAGGGGTGGCCAAATTCTTTTAGGGAAGTTGTTGAGAGATATATTGTTCTGGGTAACTTTTCCTAGAGGTAGTAAAATATATTTTGCATATAGTAGTGTGTTTGATGTGAATAGGCACGGGGATATGTCAAAGTAATTAGAGGTAAGGATTGGGTGCAAGCTATAAATACAGACCTGAGTGGTGTGAAGATAATATATAGTGATGATAAGTGAGATAGAATACAGAGACATACGGCCAGGGAGAGGAGAAGGAGGAGAAGAAAATTGGTATGAGACATAGTGGATTGGGTAGAGAACTATGAGAGAGGAAGTAAGAACATAGTAGTAGTAGTAGTAGTACATTAGGAATATTTTGTGATGAGAGGTTGTATTTATTTAGATGTAACTACGCAGGGGCTGAGGAAACAGTAAGGGTGTTAGTGATTAGATAAGAGATAAGATGATTGGGATGGTGGTGTCGATTGGTTGCTGGATTTGGATGGGAGGGGTTTTGCTAAGTATAAATGTAATTGATTTAGGGGTGGGTGAGAATGAGGGAAGGGTATGGGAGCTGAGTGAGCCTGAGTGGGCTGGCCCAGGCAAGGTGGAGACTGGCTCAGAAAAATAATCAGAAATGCAGGTAATTTGTTTGAGAGAAATCACAAGGTGAGATGGTCAGGAGGAGAGGTGGAAAAGTAGGAAAACAGAGAAAGACAGAAAAAGTGATAGAGGGAATTAGAGAAGAGACTAGATGAGATATGGACAGTGATAGGAGAGTGCGCAGGGGGTTAGAGAGTGCAACAGACCCAACAGGAGAGAGAAGTAGAGCAGGTAGTAGGGCTATAGGACACAAAGAGTAAGCACTTAGCAAGATGTTAAATAGGGTAAAAACTCATCTCCTGCTCAATAACAGCCAAGTGACTGAATCTCAGATAAAAAAAAAGCTACAAATAAAAATGAGAGTAGAACATACTTCTTGGATAATCTGGACTGACTACAAAATTACTGCTACTTACTCAGAATGGTGCCAAGTACCTTTTAATGATTTGGCTTCAAAAATTAAACCTGGAAGCTTTTAAATATTATATCCTTAAAAATGCATAATAAATATATATGGAGTGCAAGAAATGTTTAAAAACATCTACTCTACATTTGCAAATGTAAAGGCACCCTTTGAAACACATCAGTAATTGTGAATTCAGTGTTTATTTTGATTCTCTTAATTTAAGATTTTTCAGGAGCATTTCAGCAACTTATTCTTTCCTATTCCTAAAGATGGGATATTGGATGCAATAAAATGCCTAAACTTTTATAAAGCACCTTGGTACAAGACTTCACTTCTGAATTTATAACTTCTTTTTTCTTCAAATTTTCTTTACTTATTTTCAGCCCCAATTCATCTCAGACAACTATATTAATCAATGTACAACATTGCTGTTATGTAAACTAATTTTAAATCCTCAATACCCTAATAGTTTCAGACCTATAATTTTTATAAATACTGATATGAAACTATTTGCTTCAGTTGTAGGGATTTTTGTTGGTGTCATGTGAGCCTATCTACTGTGAATATATATAATAATAATGTATATATAATACTTAGTTCAGTCATCATGGACTCAGGCATGAAACATGTTTAATAATGAATAAAACTGCAAGTGTCACCATTAAAAACAAAGAGATTAGTGCTTTTTCATACCCTTCTTCAGATCTAAAATCATACTGATCCATTTTATATATATATATATATATATATATATATATATATATATATATATATATATACACACAAACACACACACACACACGCTATACACTATACACATCCAGCCTTCCAGTCAGAATTAACTAAAAATTCATGCCACCTAGAATGTGATCAAATTGTCCATTCAAATAGAACCTTTCAAACAGTTCCCACCAATCACTAACAGGATATTCACACATCATTCATAGCGTATGAGTATGACATATCCATTCATCCTGATTATTTCTGCAGTCTCTGCCCCTTCAGGGTGAGTTTCAAGGACACATTTCCATTTAAACCCAGGGGTTTGTCAGCTTGTAATTCTATTATCCAATACATTTCCACCTTTTCCGTTGTGTCAAAAATATTACCTCCTCGGATATTTTCATATATAGTTTGTATCACCATAAAAGTAAAACCATGGCCATCATTAGTTATTATATGTCTGGTTAGTGGATTTTTCATATCTTTCAGCTGTATGTCACTCATATGCTTCAATATACACTCTTTCAACAACCTATCCATTTTTCCTACATAAAATGAATCACATGTATCACAGATCGCAATGTAGATTATGTGTTTAGTTTTATAATTGTCATAGGTTGCACATTGATAGCTTCTATTAGTAATCGGATGTATGAATTCCTTCCTGTTAGAAATATATTTGCACAGTGAACAGGTTCTACATGGAAAAATGCCAGAACGCATTCAATCCCTTCTCCTGATCAGACTCCTATCATAACACAATAATTGTTTAAGATTCCAATTTCTTTTGAAGGTGAAAGATGGAGCCTTCCCTACAATATCTCTGAACTTGGGATCATTTCTCAATATTTTCCAGTTTTACTGGATTATTTTGCAAACATGTTGAATGTCACTAACATAGGTTAAAACCAGTCTTTTACTCATTCTTTTTGTGTTTATTTTGAATTTGCACCTGTCCCAATAAAAATGGTTTACCAGTATTACTCCTGGACACTAAAGTATTGTTTATCTGTGCATTGACTTCTCCCAATTTGTAAACTCTATTCTTGAATAATTAACCCGTTTCATGTAAGGTTCATTGGAAATCTATATCCTCCTTATGTAGTCATGAGGTATGTAGGAGTTGATTCTTGACAACATTTTGAAAATTATGCGGGGATGCATGCTTGTCCTATATAAATAATTATTCTTCAGCAGTCCTTCTTGAATAATGAGGTCTTAATCTTTCCTGTTGCATCCATAAATATCCTGATATCTAAAAAATCATTTACAGATTCTGAGTGGTGCATTGCAAATTTTAGGAAGTCCATGGTCTCTTCCAAATATTTTACAAAACTAATCAGATTTTCCTTAGTATCACTCCACAAAAAACACATATCATCCAGAAACCTTTTATAAAATCTTAAGGCTGACAAATAAGGATTCCTGTTACTATATACATATGTAGATTCCCAATCTGCTAAAACCAAGTTAGCGTAGCTATTTGCACAGGGGGTGCCCATGGCAACTCCCTATATTTGCCAATATGTGTCCTTCTCAAATAAAAATATATTATTTTCTAGAACTAAGTCTAGTAAGACTGATAACAATTAAATTTTATGGGGATCAAAACTGCTATTCTGGGCTAGAAAGTTCTTAATGGCTAAAATGCCATAATCATTAGGAATAACGGTAAACAAACTTTGTACTTCTTGTGTTACTATCATACAAGAGCCTTCTGATTGCCCTTTATTCAAATGTTCAGATAACTTCTATATGAAGTCTCTTGTGTCCTTTAACTCGGCAGGGGTTTGACACAATACTTGTTTAAGCGGGTGTTCAATTAATATGGATAAAGTTTAATTGCCCAACCACTTCCAGACACTATAGGGCAAACTGGAGGGTTTTCTTTGGATTTATGCACTTTCAGAAGACCTTTTATGACTGGGATGAGTGGATGTTCAATATAAAAATATTTGAACAAATCTTGAGTAATCCTATTTGAGCTCTTAAGATTTCTTAGTTTTTTATGAATCTCCTCAGTCATGTTGTTAACCATTAGTCTATTAATTTTCTTATAAGTGGATGAATCATTCAACAGTTCAATCAGCTTCATGTGGTATTGTTCTGCATTCATAACTACAGTGCTTCCACCTTTGTTGGCTGGTCTTATGACAATACTATTGTTGACTCTATGTTTTTTCAAAGCTTGTGCCTGATCCATATATAGATTATAGAAGTAGTGTCTAGCTTCGTTTAACTTCCTTGAGATCTCTTCTTCACAGACTTGTAAAAATATCTCCATGGTGGAACTGTTCTATGGTATGAAAGTGCTCGGTTTATTAAATGCGTTCACATTGCCATTTGTAGCATTACCAAACATATTCTTTGACATGATATTCCTTCCAAAAAGTCTCAGACTTACTATATCACATCATTTATATCAGATTTCTTTGCTGGTACAAAGCTCAGACCTTTATTTAGGAGAACTTGTGCATTCTTCAACTCCACATCAGACAAGTTCACTGCTAAGGAGCGCAAATCTGTTTCCTTTTGTTCTGTGCTCATTGCTCCTTCCATTTGATGGAAGGCCTCCTCCTCTTTTTCCCTCGACTCAGAAATCTCATTTTCCCTTTGTTCCAGGGATTCATAAATTGCTATGGGAGACTGGGAAAAACCTGAGAATGCATGATAATAGTCTTAGGTTTGGCTCCCATATCCCTCTCTGCATGCATGTTTATGTGTGTATCCAGTTGAGAGGCATTTACAATCACAGTATTAGTAACCTCTTCCATATGTAAAGAATTGGCTTCTATTGTGCCTGCAGTTGAATTAGTGGAAGAGGTATAAGGAGAAATGGTGGTGCCTTTATGGGTGCGTGGCCATGTAAAAATATGGCCTTTTGTAAAATCTTCATAATCACGCATTAATTTCTTCATCTTCAAGTGTTGTAATTTAGCATCATGTAAGGAGACATTCACATATACTTCTTCTAGTTGCATAATTATATATTTCACTCATGAATGTAAGCTCTGTCTCTTTTTGTAACTTCTCTGTGTCACGGATTAATGCTTCTTCAATGGGTTTGAAATGTTCTAGCAATAGCTTTATATAGTATAACTAAAATCTATTTCAATATTCAAAGTTTTCCATTTTTTTAATAATTCAGGATATGTCTCCCCATACATAGGCATTAATAAAACTCTGAGGCCCGTAGGAATATTTCTGTAGTTTAGACACACCTTCAAGTGTAGGCATTGCCATTGTTGCCTCTTGAGTTTATATAAGGCGTTCTCAAGTTCTCTTACTTTTACTTGAAATATATTCATGTTGGCTGGTGTGTTCTCACCTGTCCTGTTTCTGCTGTTCAAGTCCAGCTGGAGTAAAGGGTTAAACTGCATTATCAACAGCTTTCTTGATAAGTTGTCATCTTTACTGGAACTTGTCCCGTGTCGGTATTCTAATTCCAAATCCTGACTGTAGTCGATTCCCTCAGCCATGTGTAACCGCTCAATGATAAAAACACAGGTAAGTCCAAAAACACAGAGAGCAGCTACCAAAGAACCACACCAAAACAAAATATAAAATACAAAACTATAAAAATATCAGTGCGGTCACCACAGACTCGAGCATGAAAACATATGTTTAATAATGAATACAACTGCAAGTGTGACCATTAGAAACAAAGAGATAAGTGCTTTCAGGTATTCATACCCTTCTTCAGATCTATCTAAAATTATACTGATCCATTACACATATATGCTATACATGTCCAGCCTTCCAATCAGAATTAACTAAAAATTCATGCCTCCTAGAACGTGATCAAATTGTCCATTCAAATAGAACCTTTCAAGTAGTTCCCACCAATCACTAACAGGATATTTACACATCATTCATAGAGTATGAGTATGACATCTCCATTCATCTCGATTACTTCTGCAGTCTCCATCCCTTTGGGGTGAGCTTCAAGGGCACATTTCCATTTAAACCTGGGGGGTTGTCAGCTTGTAGTCCTGTTATCCAATACATTTCCATCTTTTCCTCTGTGTCAAATATATTCCCTTCTCAGATATTTTCTTGTATAGTTTGTATCACCATAAAAGTAAAACCATGCCCATCATTAGTTATTATATGTCTGGTTAGTGGATTTTTCATATCTTTCAGCCGTATGTTACTCTTATGCTTCGATATATACTCCTTCAACCACCTATCTGTTTTTCTACGTAAAACGTATCACATGTATCACAGATCGCAGTTTTAGACCATGTACTTAGTTTTACAATTGGCATAGGTTGTCCACTTCATCTCAAATGTAGACACTGCTGTTATGTAAACTAATTTTAAATCCTCTATACCCTAATAATTTCAGATCTATAATTTTTACAAATACCGATATGAAACTATTTGCTTCAATTGTAGGGATTTTTGTTGATGTCATGTTTTTATTCCCTTTCAAATACCAAACAACCAGAATTGCGAATTTCAGAATGCTGAGACAAGAAAACCATAGTGTCATAATCTTGAAAGTTCATATTATCACACATTAATTTCCCAAATAGTAGTAAGTAAGCAGTGGAACAATGTATAAGGTTAGTATTTCTTTAAGGAGCTGTACGTTGTTACGTGAAAAGAAATAACATTGCAGATATATTGTGGGATAGTTGTCTTTGTCTGTGGTTAGAAGATAAAATGTTTTATTTGGTGGTTTGCCCATTTTTAAGGTAGTGCGATCTCAGAGTTGGTATATTTAATTTACGGGTGTGTGGGGGGGACAGAGCCCCCCCCCCCCAAATGGGTGCTGCAGGGGGGCTAGTCCCCCCTGCAAAAAGGATGCCAAAAAGTTGAAGTGTTTTTGGTAAAAGGATATGGTTGTTGTAGTTCTGTATTGTTTATAGAGATGTTGGCTAGTGTTTTTTCATGGGTTTGGAGTGTAGATGTTTGTTTTAATTGTGTAAGGTTTTGGAAAGGTATAGGGCTGTAGACTGGGGTCTATATCAGATAATCAAACTTTTAAAAGTTCGAACACCATATGGTTGAGACCATATGTTCAAACTCTTAAAAGTTTGAAAATCAAATAAAAAAACAGAAAAAAAATACCTGAAAGCTTAAGCAGGGGGGAAGCCACACTGCACCCCCCACCCCCCCACCCCCTCTCTTTAAATATACCAATTCCGAGATCGCACTACAGTGCAGACAATGGAAAACCTCCATTGCCACACTGTACGGGGATCTTAGTTGAAACATTTTAACTTTTAAAAGTTTGATCATATGGTGTCAACCATATGACGTTCAAACTTTTAAAAAGTTCAACAATGTGATAGGAACCCTGTAGATAGAATTATTTGATGTTTTGACTTTTCAATGTTCTGAATGTTATGGTTTTGACATTTTGTCATTTTAAATTGTCAGTTTTCTTGCCTTGATATTCTAAAATTTGCGATTCTAGTTCTGTATTTGAAAGTAGAGACATATATATATATATATATATATATATATATATATATATATATAGATATATATAGATATATATATATATATATGTGTGTGTGTGTGTGTGTGTGTGGGTCTACTTTGAAACATCTAAAACCCATAACATCTAATTTCATAACATTGAGACCAGAACATCTAAAATCCATAACATCTAATTTCATAACATCTAACACTACAAATCACAAGAAAATAACATCCTCTCCACATATAATGACAGCAAACTACCAAACACACTTTTTACTATGTTTCTGTAGGGGGCAAGTCCCCCTGCACCCCCCATGTGGGGGGCTCCACCCCATCACCCCCCCCGTAAATTAAATATACCAACTCCAAGATCGCACTACAATGGGAAAAAGTTAATTTCCCAACCCCACTGTATCAAGCCCCCCCTGCAGAAATGTAGTAAAAAATATGTTTGGTAGTTTGCTGTCATTATATGACGTTATATGTGGAGGGGTTGTTATTTTCATGTGGTTTGTACTGTTAGATGTTATGAAAATCAATGTTATGGGTTTGGGATGATTTGGGTTTTAAATGTTCTGGTCTCAGTGTTATGAAATTAGATGTTATAGGTTTTGGATGTTTTGAAGGGGACCTATAGATATATATATATAAATATATATATATATATATATATATATATATATATATATATATATATATATATATATATATATATATATATATATATATATATATATATATATGGATTCCTATTACAAGAATGAAAGTTTACAACTTCGAACTTGTAATAGGAAGCCTCACTTACGCAAAGGTTCACTTTAACAAAAGTGAACTTCCGCGAAAGTGCACTTCACCGAAAGTACTGCAGCACAGTGGAGGACATCAAAAAACAAGCTATGCCCTCCACTATGGTGCGATACTCATGGACCTTAGGGTTAGGGCATGGGTTAGGGTAAGGGAATAGATAGTAAAGCTATCCCCTTACCCTAACCCATGCCCTAACCCTAAGGTTCGTGACTATCGCACCATAGTGGAGGACATTGCTATGTCCTTCACTGCGCTGCAGTCATCACGGACCTTAGGGGTAGGGCACGGGTCATGGTAAGGGAATAACCCTATGGGCTGTCCCCTTACCATGACCCGTGCCCTAACCCTAAGGTCCGTGAGTACTGCACAGAAGTTCAGTACAATGCCCGTTCATTGTACTGAACTTCGCATAAGTGCACTTTTGATTAAGTGCACTTTCGCTGCAGTGTACATTCCATACACTATTTCGAAGTTGTGAACCTTCGATCTAGTGTATGGAATATATACATATATATATATATTTATACATGTATAAAGAATTTTATATCTTAATATTATATTACAGTGAAGACTCTAAAGTATTGCCAAATAATCCTCTTATGCTGTTCTAATGAGGCTAAAAAAGGCCAAAACATGAATGTCTGCAGCTAGTAATGATTGGCTTTATTGGCCTGAATTTAGCCATAAAGACTTAAAAAGTAAAATGTCATAGGTACTCAGAAGCTATTTAGCTGAAACACTCGTATGTCCTTAAGGGGTCATTTGCAAATATATCCTATAGACCTCTACTAAGCAGATTTAAGATTATCACACAGTGAAGACTCAAAATTGGCTAAGTCTTTCTTCCATTTTTTGTTTGTTTTTTACTGCAGGGCTTCTCTGTGTGACCTTTTTACCCTTTGTTTTGGGTTATTTAACTAGAGAGATAGATAGATAGACAGATAGACATCACATACACACACACAGCTATGAAGACAGTTCTCTTTATAGCTAATATCAGTTTATATTACAAAACAACAGAAATGAAAAAAAAAAACCTTCCTTAACACTTGAGAAAGATGAAATTCACACCGTTTACAAACAGTGCTGACATTGCTTTTAGTTTAAATTATATTACTGAAAAAAAATCTCTCATACTATCAACCATATATCTCCAAAGCCTTAGAAACAAGATACCTGAACTCAAGGCGTGGATTTCACAAAACAACCCCGATATTATAGCAGCTACCAAAACCTTGTTGAAGTCATATGTAAAACACATAGAATTTTTCTCCCCAGGCTACTCATGCCTAAGAGTCGACTGGCCCAACAACAGAGGATGGGGAGTAGCACTACTCTTCTCTAGCAGATATACTTTATTTCCCTACTCAAAGCAACACCCTACTTCTCCTCAGCCAAAGTATTAATCTCTAAATTAAAACTTAATCATAAAAACATTTGCATAGTTGCTTTGTATATTCCTCCATGAAACAACATACTGATATTAGAGAACATACTTGCCTGGACATCCCAAAACATAGATAATGAAACCATCACCCTAGGTGATGTAAACATTGATTGGCTAGACATTGCCCAAAAGAACCCCTCAAAAAACATACACCTTTACAACTTCTCCCAACTAATTCAAACATCATCAGACACCACAAAAATAACAATTGGGGCTCCACAATAGAATGAATATTAGTATCCAACCCTAACAATATCACCACTGCAGGCGTACTACCTAATACTATCAACAACCAACACCCAGCATAAATCCTACGCAAATCTTTCCCAACCCCAGACCATCACCAGTACAAATCAACCAGAAATTTGACTAAGTTTCAACCATCCATATTTAATAAAACTTTAGCTAAGGTAAAGCCAAAACCCCTCATATCCCTACCACTTAATGAGGCTGTTGAATTCTTTAACTCAACATCCCTAGACATCCTAAATAGGCAAGCACCCACCCACCAAAATAGACAAAACATAACCATGCAAACTGACTCTCAAAATCCACCAAAAAAGTCATGTCCACAAGGGACAAAGCTGGAAAGTGTGACAGAAAAACAAAGACCCCTCAACAATACTACAATACAAGCAACTCTATAACCAGGCAAAACAACTAACCAGAGATTATAAAGCTCACTACCTCCATCTACAAAGCCAACATAAAGATAATCCCAAAAAATTCTGGTCCTCCATTAACCAACTATTACATCCAGGCTCTCAATGCAACACATCCCTTGACCCAGACAAAACCCCAGCTGAACTTGCCACCCTCTTCAATTTCTACTTTACTGACACCATAGCTAACCTAACCACCACCTTTCCTACTGTTAGCACCACCACAACCACCAAGACAGCTGATGACCAGATCATGCCAGAAAACAATCCTACCCCCGACTCCAACCTAAAATTCTCCCCTATACCCACCACCACAATAAAAAACTTTTACTTAAGCTAAAACCTTGTACTCTGGCCTCTGACAGTTTACCACCACACATCCTGCAGCTAGCTGCAAACTCTATAGCTTATCCCATCAGCATACTGAATAACAGATCGATTAAAGAATTCCCAGTCCCAGACATCTAGAAAAAAACTTACATTCTCCCCTTACACAAAGGAGGCACCAACACATACACCACAAACTTTCGGACCATATCAATTCTCTCACCCCTCTTTAAAATACTGGAAAAATGCATCTATGGCCAACTCCTGAACCACCTGCTTGAAAACCAAATTCTATAACCCACTCAACATGGTTTCAGACTAGGGCACAGCACCACTACTGCCCTCCTCTCCTACCTAGATACAATCAACCAGACACAGTGTTCCCTTTTCCTAGACCTCTCTCAAAGCTTTTGATACCATTTCCCACACCGTCCTCCTCTCCAAACTATCCACCCTCCACATTTCCCTACCTACCCTACAATGGTTCAATAGCTATCTATCCAAAAGGCAGCAATCCACCAAATAGCAACAGTCTTACTCTCCCTTCCTCAGTACTTCCACAGGGGTACCCAAGGCTCCATACGTGGTCCTCTCTTATTTAGCATCTTTATTAACAACTTTCACTGCACTCTCCCCCACTGCTCAATAATCCAGTATGCTAACGACTCTGCAATAATATGCACTGCAAATTCAAGTTCTGAACTCCAGAATGCTCTTACCTCTACTGAATCATGGATGCTTAACAATCATCTTGCCCTAAATAAAAAAAAACAAAAAAAAAAATCAAAACTTGAAATGTGTTATAGCAGAATAGCCAAATTTGCCACCAAGGCCAAATTTTCATTCCACCACTGTAACTTTCTGAAACAATGAGACTGGCTGAAACTACCCCACCAATTGTCCTTCACCCAACTAACTACAGTGCACAAAATAATCTACAGACCCACAGACTGTCCTGCTGTCTTAACACTACTCACCCAATACCAACTCAGTAGGCAACTAAGATCTGAAAATCCTCTACTTCTAAAAGTAAAAAAGCCCACCTTACCTGCTGGTCAACTCCTCTATTCATTCACTGTCACCAAACTATGGAACTCGCTTTCACCTTCTATAAGAAATACAGGCTGCACACTGCCTTCAGACAAATACTAACAAATCATCTTAACTCTTCCTGGCTATGTACCTGCTCTATAACCTAACCTCGTCCTAATCCTTATATGACAATTAAACTTGTATGCTTTTTACTACTGCTGACTATGATATTTTCCCTTTAATTATTATTTTTTATCACTTGTTACTGTTGTTGCATCTTTTGGCTTTTCCCGGTTAGGGGTCGCCACAGCGGAACTCCGGTCTGCTAATGATTGGCAGTAGATTTTTCCGTGCTGAGTTGCCATCCCTGATGCACAACCTTCAACAAAGGTACGCCCATTCACACGTCTCCACGCAGAAGGCGCTCTAGCTGAGAATCGAACCGGATAACGTCTTACTGTGAGGCGACAACGCTACCGCAGCACCACCACCACAGATACTGGTACAATAATTCTGATTAATATATCTCTGTTTATACCTCTCTGATTGAATACATCTGGTAACCAACACAATTCCTGCTTTTATGTATATATTCTCTATATACTACTGCAATCACTAGCTTTAACACTGTATCTACTTTTGTACCAATTGTTTAATATTTTATGTATGTTTGTTCTTGTCTGAGCTTTTCTCACTGGGTCTCCACTGAAAATGGGCTTTTTTAGGCCCAGTGGACTTTCCCGATAAGCAAATGCAATAAATAAATAAAAACAATCCAGTACTCACAGGCAATTACTTAGTTGATTGATGACAGTGCAATAGTCATTCCAGCATGCATGTATTATAAAACACTGCAGGTCTAGTATTCCCAGGTTATTAGTAACAAACTGCTTCTTCCCTTTAGGCTAGAATCTTCCCCTACCAGTCTCCCAAGATAAAGTAACTGACAGGCCACTCTGCTCCTTCTAACTTCTGTAGTTAGACTTCTCCATCCAGATCCTAGCTGACACTCCTCTAATCCTCTCCCTTAGACTCCTGAATCTAATTAATTGCATTTCTACTATACCTAATGTTAATCCAGGGTCAGGTCCAGCACATGGTAGCTGGCTAGGGGTACAGCCACCCAAAATTAAATTAAAAATTCCTGCTGAGTCAGCATCAATATAAAAACAACATATTTCAGATTTCTGCGTGACGTTCCTCCAGTTTCATTGGACCCAGGTCCCCAGCATAGCATCAGTCTTTCATTAACAAATGCTCTAAGCCAATGAACTAGGACACAGAGCAAATGAGGATGTTTCAAGAAACAGCACTTGATTTTTGAACTGTGAAGGAATGTCTTGAGTGAAGATGTGATGCAAGCTGAAAGTCATTCCAGATACTGCTACTGCCATATTATATGTTTATGTCCATGAAATGGGAGAGAGTCAGAGAGTGCTTAAAACAGCAGTGAAATGATATGGAAGTCTGTCCATGTTTATTCACAGAAGCAATGTGCTTTATTTTGTGCATCCAAGTACTGTTCATGGGAGTCAGAGTGTGTGTTTTACAGCAGCAATGGGTTGTGTGCATCCATTCATGGGCATGTGTCTACCTTTTACAGCAGCAGCAGCAATGAAATGAGCTGGGGGTCTGTCAGAGCTTTTTATAGCAGCTATGAGTTTTGTGCAATGTGTGTGTATGTAAAATGCCCAATTTAGGGGGGACTGCCTCATTAAGTGGCCGAACAGACACTGTATTTTATCTGTAGGAGGCAAGAGCCTTAATTCTCCATGTCAACTGCCAGAAACCTAGTTTCTGGTAAGTCTTTTTGATGGTTTGAAATATATGCTGATCAGATTTACGTTTGCCATATGTTTCATTGCTAAGTAATTTAGTGTGGGTTACTAGTTCAATTTTAGCATTGTTTACAGATGTGGCTATGAAAGATTGTTTTTGGTTTAGGTACTGTTTTGTGGTGAAATGCATCAATGTTGCTTTGCTATGATTTAAGAGTAGGTTTGAAATTTTTAGCCAGGTTGCTGTGGAAGAGAAAATAATTTGAGTAATTTCCTGGAGTTCTGAAAGAGTTCGGGCTGTACTTATTAAACTTGAATTGTCTACATATTGTACTAAATTTGCACAGTCTGTGTCAATGCCAAGCTTATTACTGAAGAGCCCTGTGGGATTGCAATTGTGAATGGAATGAAGCATGAGAAATCCTGTTTCTGCAGAACTCCACTCTTCACTGATTTTTTTAGTGCTTTGCAACTCGGGCTTCATGTTGCTCTCCTACCCTACCCCCAATTCCCACACTCCCCAGTAGTCTACATTTATACTCAAAAAGCTCCATCCCCTCTTCCATAAACTCCTCCTCTTTTTTATCTGTCTTATCCAATTAAAACTCTCTGCCTTTATCCTTAATTTACACCTGTTCCATCACTCCTATTTGACCATTTCTGTACTACACATTTTCTCATTCTGGAATACACACATACTACATTCGATCTTCACCCCACCTTCCTTGTGCTTTTCTGCCATATGTCATATAACCTCCTTGCCCTTTCATGATAGCCATCTATTAGCCTCTCTCTAATTTATTTCCACTACATGCCAGCATCTTTTACTTTTGCCTCCGTGTCCTCCTTCATATCTCTGTTTTCTCCTTTAAATGTGGTTGCTATGTATGTCTCTACTCCCTTCCGTCTCCTTCTCTCTCTTCTTACCTGCCACAAAACAAACATCTCACCTATTAATTTACCACCCAGGCTTATCCACCCACTTCTTAACATAGACAAACCTTACCCTGTCTTAAGAACACCTTATCCATTTAAAGAAATAAAGTCCAAACCACCACACTGGTAATAAAATCGATTCTTTTTACTTCCAACCACAACAGATGAGCGCTTTCGTCTAATAGATAGACTTCATCAGATGAAAGCACTGATATCATGATACACTTATATATAAAATCACAAACAATTAAGAATCCATTAATTATAATTTAAAGGCATACAGGTTCAAAAACCTAATATCCAATTTTAAAAAAGACTTCCCAACTTTCAAGACTTTAATAAATACATATATATTCTATATGCAAACATTAATAATATAATTGTTCAACTGATAAAATACAAGTAATAAAAATGTGCAACAATTTTAAAAATATATATCAAAATTTATAGTCTTTTGGTTAATTATATACTTTCATCTTTTTTATGTAGCACAGATTTTATACTGATGTAGTCATTTAAACCTGGTGGTGAGTTTGAATTCAGCCTGAGCTGCCATATCAGCTCTTTGTATAATAAATGGTTCTTGAGGTCTCCCCCTCCCTTGTGCAAACCATACCTAACTGTATCAATAATACCAAACCTAAAACTGGATACACCTAAACATGCAGTGCTGTGTTTATATAGAGCATTGGTCTCCCTATGAGTTCTAATTTCATATAGATGTTCATAAATTCTATCCTTGAAGGGTCTCTCAGTTTTACCAATATAATATGCCATACATGTAGTACAGATAGCAATATATACTAACATGTTGGATCTACAATTCCCCTTAACAAGCTTCACCACACTTTTAAGACTATTGTTAAGTCTAATGGTATCCTCAGTCCATATAAAAGAACACACGCTACATGCCCGACAAGGTGCAGTTTTTTTGTATGGTAATTTCCCTCTTTCTCCTTGTTCCAAGAGTTTCTTAAAGTTGTTTCCTACCCTGTATGTAAAAATGGGTTCTTCCCACCCTCGTGTACACATCCTTGTTAGTTTTCATAAGATTCCAGTTATTTCTAACTATATGTGTAAAAGTGTCTGAAAAAGTGCTGTATTCAACAATACAGGCTGTATTATATTTAGTTTTACTATCCTGTGTGTTGTAGTCCTTAGTAAATGAGTGACCTAAAAGTGCTTTATACTTCTTACCCCATTCCTTCTTCACTTCTTCCAAAATCCCAAAAACTAATTCCATGGGGTATTCCTGGGTTGAAAAAAATGCTATGAAAACCATGAGAAAGAATACAGTGATATTCACTCAGTATCTGAGCAACATAGAATTCCAGTTGACCATGGTAACAGGGATGTTATTAGGCACGGTGGTTTAGATGAACTGGATTCTTTTGGGGGTGAGGGTGAACAGCATTTTTTTCAACCCAGGAGGTCAGAAAGGTTAGAGAACAAGAGCAGGTTTCCACCAGACCCAGGACATACAGAAAGACACTACAGCTGGAAGAATCAAGGGAAAGGGACTAGATAATACAAAATGTTGATAATTTGGATATACTTTTCGAATATAAAGGTTTCAAAATATTCAGTTATACTAATTACAAATTGACTAAATTACATTTTAACTTGTTTTCCAAGGGTTTCAAGTTTGTAAAAAATTACAAGGGTGATCTAGCTAAACTGTTAGTGGATTTAAAACTATATTTGAGAAAGCTTAATTTAGATATTTTACTCAACCAAGGACTGGATCCTCAGGTCAATAGTTACAACAAAGAAGGTGTCTTTGTGAGACACAGTGTGTTCAATCCCCCATTGCACCCCACCCTTTTATTATTTGAAAAGATGGTAACCGAAGAAGTGTATGAAAAATATGGTAGTAAGGAAACAGGGTTTATTTCTAACCTGACGGTGGAAGAAAATACTTTGTTACAGGACCTGCAGAGGCAGAACGAGTTACGAATTATGAAACCAGATAAGGGTGGGGGAGTAGTCATTTTAATGTGGAGGACTACAATAAAGCTATTACTAACATCTTAATGGACAGTACCACTTATTCTTTGGTGTCGATTAATCAAATTAATATAGCCTATGGTAGGATTGATTCACTTCTTGAGGAATATCTTGTAGAAAAAAGAATAGATTTAAAAACTTACAATTTTTTGAAGCAGACACACCCTAATATTCCAAGTTTCTTTGGTATACCAAAGGTACATAAGTCTTTGGTTACTCCCTCTTTGAGGCCAATTATGGCTGCAAAAAATTCCAAAACACATCCTTTGGCTGTTTTTGTGGATAAAAATATTAAGGAGGTTGTTCTTGACACCCCACACCTCCTGAGGGACTCGTGGGAATTTTTGAGTAAGATCACTGGACAATTATGGAGTGAAGGAATATTATTCCTCACCATTGATGTAAAGGAATTGTTTACTTGTATTCCTAGGAAGGAAGGACACGAATATTTTTGTGACAGTTTATATAAATATTCAAAACTATCCACTGACAGTATTCTTTTAGTGGCAGAACTGATGGAGGTTATTTTGGACTCCAACTATATCCAGTTCCAGGGAGAATTCTTCCAGCAGATCAGTGGGGTTGCGATGGGGGCAGCTTGCGCCCCCACCTATGCCAATCTCGTACTGCTGGAATGGGAGAACAGGACAATTTTCCCTTCACCATTTTACCACAACATTAGACTTTATCTAAGATTTTTGGATGACATTTTTGTGTTGTGGGATGGTACTAAGGATGAATTACATCATTTTATGGGTTATTTGGAGTCCAGCACTAGCTTTCTGAAATTCACTTATACTATTAATGATAAAAGTATTGACTATTTGGATGTGACTATTTCTAAAACAAAGGAAGGTTTCAAGTCTAACATTTTTAGGAAATCTACATGGTGCAATAGTTACTTGCATTTCACTAGTCACCATCCTTTTATGCAGAAGAAAAGTCTGATCAAGGGACAGGCTGTAAGAATAGCCAGAATGACATCAGATCCTCAGGATTTAGAAAAAGAATTTACATTTCTTAGTAAATGCTTTGTAGAAAGGGAATACCCCATGGAATTAGTTTTTGGGATTTTGGAAGAAGTGAAGAAGGAATGGGGTAAGAAGTATAAAGCACTTTTAGGTCACTCATTTACTAAGGACTACAATACACAGGATAGTAAAACTAAATATAATACAGACTGTATTGTTGAATACAGCACTTTTTCAGACACTTTTACACATATAGTTAGAAATAACTGGAACCTTATGAAAACTAACAAGGATGTGTACACGAGGGTAGGTAAAGAACCCATTTTTACATACAGTGTAGGAAACAACTTTAAGAAACTCTTGGAACAAGGAGAAAGAGGGAAATTACCATACAAAAAAACTGCACCTTGTGGGGCATGTAACGTGTGTTCTTTTTTATGGACTGAGGATACCATTAGACTTAACAATAGTCTTAAAAGTGTGGTGAAGCTTGTTAAGGGGAATTGTAGATCCAACATGTTAGTATATATTGCTATCTGTACTACATGTATGGCATATTATATTGGTAAAAGCGAGAGACCCTTCAAGGATAGAATTTATGAACATCTATATGAAATTAGAACTCATAGGGAGACCAATGCTCTATATAAACACAGCACTGCATGTTCAGGTGTATCCAGTTTTAGGTTTGGTATTATTGATACAGTTAGGTATGGTTTGCACAATTGAGGGGGAGACCTCAAGAACCATTTACTATACAAAGAGCTGATATGGCAGCTCAGGCTGAATTCAAACTCACCACCAGGTTTAAATGACTACATCAGTATAAAATCTGTGCTACATAAAAAAGCTGAAAGTATATAATAAACCAAAAGACTATAAATTTTTATATATATTTTTAAAATTGTTGCAAATTTTTATTACTTGTATTTTATCAGTTGAACAATTATATTATTAATGTTTGCATATAGAATATATATGTGTTTATTAAAGTCTTGAAAGTTGGGAAGTCTTTTTTAAAATTGGATATTAGGTTTTTGAATCTGTATGCCTTTAAATTATAATTAATGGATTCTTAATTGTTTGTGATTTTATATATAAGTGTATCATGATATCAGTGCTTTCATCTGATGAAGTCTATCTATTAGACGAAAGCGCTCATCTGTTGTGGTTGGAAGTAAAAAGAATCGATTTTATTACCAGTGTGGTGGTTTGGACTTTATTTCTTTATTACTTGGTTTGGTATCAGTTCCATTTTCTGTTGACCTTATCCATTTAATCTGCCAGACTTTCTCATATGCAAATATAGACTACTCAGTACCCACCCCATCCTCACAAAACTAAGTTCAAATGTCATATTAGTAAAAGTAAGCCTCCAGTTCTGTATACTTGCTCCATGAATATCTTCTTATGTATAGGCATTCACCCTAACCCTGATCCTGATACCTGTCCCAAACATAATACCATCTCCATGCCTTCTACTCTACCTAATACTAAACTATCCACCAAGAGTTTAACTATTATCACTATGAACTTCCATTGCCTACTAATCAAAATCTGTGAATTTCACGCTTGGATTGCTCATTAGTCTCCTGACATAGTAATTCTCATAGAAACCTGACTTAAACCTCACATCATTGACATGAAAATGCTTCCTCCTGGCTATAATATTATCCACTGTGATAGGCTACACAGAAAAGCTGTTGGTGTAGCAGTGCTTTACTCAAAACATCTTAACATATCTTCACTGTCCATATACCCTCTAATTTACACCCTGATGAACTTATACTTGTCAACTGCAAACTAAATATTCATAAAAAGTTATGTATTGCAGGTATCTATATCCCTTTGGGGAATAATATCCCCATTCTAGAAAGTGTTATCTCTTGAACCTTCCACTGTTTCAAATGAAAGAGTTAGTGGTGTTTTGTTTTATTTTTGAAGGTTGCAGAATTATTGTTATTAAAATCTATTGTAGTAATTTGAAGCTTTTGTCCCTGGGTTTCCATTGAAAATGGGTTTCTATGCAGTCAGACTTTCCAGTAATCAAATATAAATAAATAAATGAAGCAATATTTCTTGGTGATGTCAGTATCAACTGGAAAACCTTAACCATTGACTTCCCTTCCTGAAGTATTAGTCTTCACGGCTTTACTCAACTAATCACCACTTTTAACCATTACAACAAAACCACCAATACTGACTCCATCCTGGATTGAACCCTAGTATCAAATGCTAGTTTGTATCATAACCCCAAAATTCTCCTAGATTCTATCAGTTACCACCTCCCTACCTATGTTCAAAGGCTTTCTAAACATCATATTAGTCAACACAAATATAAACAGTGCCACAGTCTCACCAGCTTCAACTCTAATGAGTTTAACAACCTGCTTTCCTCTATAAATTCTTCATTCCTTCTTAGCCTACCACTACATGATGCTGTTTTAAAATTTAACTGCATATTCCTAGATATTCTTAATAGCCTAGCTCTCAAAAGGAAAAAAGGGGTGAAATCTCACCATGCACCTTGGCTTTCCCACTCCACCTGAGCCCTAATGCACAAAAGGGATATTGCATGGAGAAATTGGTTGAAATTACATTCCCTAATCAGCGTCAAACCTACAAACAACTTCATAACGTCAAGAAAAGTCAACAATGATAAAATAAATTACTATCTAAAACCACAAATGAACCATCAAAATAATCCCCCAAAAATGTGGAACACCATTAACAAGATTCTTAACCCTGGTTCTCTTAGTTTACCAAACCCAGGTCCAGATAACTGTCTCTCTGAAATTTTCACAAAGTTCGGCTCCATAATTACTCTAACCCAAAATTGCCAAAATTCTAACCTTATACCTCCCTACAATAATTCTACTTTTTTCCTCAAACCTGTTCCTACCTCTTATATTAAATCTTTACTGACTAAACTAATACCTTGCGCTCCCTCAGCAGACAATCTACCATATGAATTGCTAAAACTAGCCACCAACTATATAGCCTATCCAGTCTCCATCTTAATTAACAGATCTGTTCAAGAAGTAATAGCCCTTCTATCAGGAAATAATTCTTTATTATTCAACTTCACAAATGAGTAAACTAAACTGAATTGACAAGCTATAGCATTTCTGCCCCCCCCCCATCAAAAATGCCTGAAAATGCATACACAAACAATTTCTTGAATATTTTCTACACAAAAATCTACTTACTCCAACCCAACATGGCTTTATCCCCAACCAAAGCACAACTACTGCCTTAGTCTCCTTTATGGATACTATCATAAAAGCCAGGGAAAATGATAATTTGGTATCCTCCTTTTTTCTGGAGCTCTGCAAAGCCTTTGAGGCAGTCTCTCATCTCAAGCTTCTGTCTAAAATGTTTGCTGTTGGTTTCTCTAATTCTACTCCAAACTGGTTTTCCAGCTACATTTCCAATCAACAACAATCAGATAATTGTCTTTCTTCCTTTTCCCATTTTCTCATAGTTAATACTGGAGTTCCAGAAGGTTCCATTCTTGGACCTATTCAAGTAAACATATTTATTAACAATCTACATTCATCCTGCTCTAAGTCTTCACTTATACAATATGCTGATGACTCCACTATCATCTGCTCTTCCAGCAATCTTCAACACCTTCAATCCATTACCCAAAAATCCTTTAACTCTATTGAAGGCTGGCTAAATGACAACCAGTTTCTACTTAATCCTAAAAAAATCAAACCACTGCTATTTCTCCCAAAATCTCAATCCCTCGTCAAATCATCCTTCACTATCACATTACTTGATAACACCATAATAGAAGTAGTGTCACACACCAAACTCCTTGGTGTTATCATTAGTGATCAACTAAAATTTGATCTACATATTCAAAATTGTTTCAAAAAACTCACCAAAAATTTGGTATCATTGCCAGAGCACTGCTAATCAACCCTACAACTTCACTGTCTATCTCTAAAATCCTTAAACTGACTTGAGCTGCCTCACCACCCCCTGCTCTCTGAACTTCTCCTTACTCATTTCATACTATATAAACCTACATCCTGCCCAGCCATCTCATCCATCATCACTTATTATATTGTCAACTGTTTTTGTCTCTGGAGCTCTGACCAACTTCTCTTGGAAATTTACAAGTCTAAGAGGCCTGGCCATGAATAAAATTTTCTTAACCATCAGATCTATACCAAATAGACACAAATTCTAAAAATGTCATTAAGAGAAGGACTCCTTAACACCTGGCTCTGCTCCTGTCTTAACCCTGCTTAGCCTTACAGTAACCATTTCTCCTTCCCCCTCTTCTACTGCTCATTTACTTCCTACCCGTTCTTCATTGTACTCATTTCTCCCCATTATACTGTTCTACTGACTTTTCTACTCATCCTGTCACCTCTCCTACTCCTTCTCCCACCTATATACTTTTCAGTACCATCCTACATCTTCAAGTCTATATCCACATTACCACTACCGCCCCTGCATCCGTCTTTCATCACTACATCTTCCCTTACAAGCTCTATCCAATATAGATTGCCTTATGTATGATTATTACTTTTTTCACCTAATTATCTGATGTTAGAAATAAAGTTGCTTATTAAAATAAAATGTTTTGTTGGTTTTATGAATCAACGTACATTGTTTATTTTGTATTTTACCTAGCTATCTGATGTTAAAGTCCTTGAGTACATTATATATTAATTCTTCGTGTATGGAGCTTTTCTTCACGGGCTTCTGCTGAAAAACTGCACCTGCTCAGTCAGACTTGACCCAGTTAACAAATGTCAAATAAATAAATACATAACATTTAGTTTGGAGGGAGTTGTAATAGTTTTGTGCATCCTGTTTGACGTGGAATTTTGCCATGTTTGTTAGGTGTCTAAATAGTTAGCATGTCTTTGTGTTGTTTTGTGCCATTCTTTCTAGGCTTTGTCATGTTGTAACATTAGTTTCCTACTTTCTTTTGTTAGCCATTGGACTTGGTTGAATTTTATTCCTTGAGTCATATTAGGTCAAAACCAATGAGAATTTTTAGAAATATATCATTGAAGTAGGTAACAGTGGTGTAAAGGGGCAAGGATTTCAGTTTATATCATGTAAGCATTTTGATAGAGGTCTCTTTGTTACATTTGGTTGATCTATGGGCTTAGTTGCAAGTGACTTCTGTATTTTGAGTATTGTAACTTCTGACTCACTACGTTGGTAGATGGTCACTTAAACTGCCTGGTAGGCAGCCACCTGTTTTTATTTTGTTAGGGCTATTTGTAAGTATCAGTCTGTCTGAGGTTGATTCTCTACCTGCACTTTTGTGGTTTCTAGTGGCAGATGTAACTTTGTGAAGGTTCACTGAGTCATTTGAGGTGTCAGTATTGATGACTTAGCAATCTATATTTAGGTCTTTTGGTATTAGTGTTTCATGATGAATTTGATGAGATGTCCAGTGAAGAATATTTTATACAGTGGTAATGTTATTTACTGATGGGATGTAAATGGATGATATACAGGTACTTTTTTTGTTATTGATTTTGACTTGGGCTATCAGAAGTTCTGCATTATTAAACTCAATATATATCTTGTGAGTAGAGGGAGACATTTAATGTGTTTTTGTAAAAGATAGCAATGCTACCTGCATTTTTTTTCTTTTACAGCCTAATTATGTTGAAACCAGGTGGAGTAATTTTGCTATCTTTTATTTCTTTTTTGAACAGGTTTCTATAGCTATGACGATGTCTGGAGAGTAGTCTGCAATACAAGCATGTAGGCTCTGTGTCTTATATTACACATGCTTCTACATTTCATATTTTTAAGGAGAAGACTTGATATGGAGGACAGTAAAGGGGTAGTGAAAGACTTGTTAGTATGGATTATTTGTTGCTGTGTAGGACCAAGTTTTGGGGTGAATGCCCCCACTAATTATTAGGGTGGTTATTTTATGTTGGAAAGTGTATATTGATGTGTATTTATGCTTTCATAGGTTCATAGGTAAGTACTAGGTTAATGGCCCTGGAGCCAACACAAGCCTAGCCCAAGAACATACCCAGTCGTCCTGTTGCCAGACGTTAGTTCCTTGTACCCTTATTGAGCAAGACTGGTGAAATGATCCCCAGGGTGAATTTCCTGTTACCTATCCACTCATCAAGATTTTTCTTGAAGAGAGCCAGTGAGGTCCTCTGCTTGACATGAATGGGCAGTTTATTTCAGAGTATGGGTAGTCTCTAGGTTAGGAACCCGTCCCTTCAGCAGGTTCTATTTATATTGGTGATAAGGTTGAGGTCCTTGGACCATGTGGTGCAGAGGGATTGACTATTTTCAGATGAAGCATGTCTAGTAACACTGGGTCCGACATGGCTTTGTATTCTAAGCAGAGATTGCCTCTAAGTAGGCGATATGAGATGGAGTATAGCTGTAGTTTTTTGAGTCTGTCTGTATAAGGTATGTGTTTGAGTCCTAGGATCTGCTTTGTGAGAAATTTCTGTCGCCTCTCCAATTGTTGCAGGTGTCTAGTGAGGTACATGCCAAATGAGGCATTGTACTTTATAATGAGTCTAATGAGGGATTATGACTTCTTTCTTCCTGGAAGAGAATCCTTTTGCAATGAGGTGTGTCATGTAGAAGGACTTTCTAACTACAGTGGTCACATGATTGTCGAAGGAGAGGTTGCGATCCATTTGTGTCCCTAGATCTCTTATCACACCTTGGGAGTTGAGAGGGCTACCGTTGATGTGGTAGTTCATGGGCACCAAGTTTTTCCCAAAGGGGATGACAATGCACTTTTTGCCATTGAGCTTAAGACCTTGGTTCTGGCACCAGTCGGTGTCTGTGAGGCCTTTTTGTAGGATGTTGCCGTCAGCTTGAGAATTAGTAATGGCTCCCAGTTTGCAGTCATCTGTGAACTTAATCAACCAGAGCCCTTTGGTGTTGGCCTGAACTTCAGAGAAGTATATACCAAACAGAAGAGGACCCAGGACTGATCCTTGTGGGACACCACTTGTGACTGCCCAGTAATCGGATTTGGAGACCACGACTTTCACCATGTGGTTTCTGTCCGTGAGTCAGTTGGCAACCCATCTTATGATGCAGGGGTTGATGCCTAGGTTGGTGAGTCTGTCAATGATCCCTGAGTAGGAGATAGTGTCGAAGTCCTTGGTGAGATCAAGGTAGGCTGTATGGACTGCCTTGCCTTCATCAACCACTCTGGTGACAGATTCAAAGAAGTCTATCAGGTTAAGCAGACATGATTTGCCCTTCACAAACCCAAACTGTGAGAGATCCAAGGTTTGAAGGTTCCCAATATCCCTATTTATGAGGTCCATAATGATGTGCCCCATGGCCTTACAGATCAGGCTCGTCAGGCTGATGGGGCAGTAGTTCCCTGGGTCAGTAGTCGCTCCCTTTTTGTGGAGAGGAATGACTGTAGTGGTGTGCCATTTGGTGGGAACAAAGCCTAATGTGAGGCTGTGGTTGAACAGGGCACTCAGGTGAGGTGCCACTTCCCTTTGTAATTCGTGTAGCATGCACCTAGGTATATTATCAGGTCCCATGGAAGCTGTATTTTTGGCTTTGGATAGTGCGGCTTCTACCTGAGCAGCTGTGATATTAAGGATTTGGCATTCCTTGGGTATTGGGATGGGCCCTTTTGGGGGTGAGGGGGGGTAAATTTTCCACTAAACTTGTCTGCCAAGATGTTGGCAATGTCTGTTGGTTCAGTATAAGTGGTTTCTCACCTCACAGACTAGTAACCAAACTAGAAGCTGAAAAAACAGTGAAAACTGTTTATTGGAACACAACAAGAGAAACAAAAGGTTTAGCGCTGTCATTCATCAGGACATCATCAGAACAATGAACCAGCCCATTCAATCAGTATAAATAGTAATTAAAACCATCACATGACTCTAAGCTCATTAATTAAACAAATATTAATAAAAACTGTGAACAGTCCATTCTAAGATAAAAACTATTTAAATAAAAATACTAAAGGTTCAGATACAATCACATTAACATTCTAAACGTTTTAGAAATAAAATCGGTGAAATGGAGCAAGTGTCATTAAGACCTGGCTCCACTAGGGAATTTAGCTTGAGCTGCCATTTCAATTACCTCATAAGTAAATGTTCTTCAACAGTTCTACCCCTATCATCCCTCTTAAGCTGTTCTATGACAAAATACCCAAATTTGTGTCCAGGGTTTGTTTGTATGTGTCTGAACAAAGCATTCGTGTCTTTTTTATTTTTAATATCTCTTTCATGTTGTATAGTCTTTCTCTCACCCATCTGATAGTTTTGCCTATGTAATAGGCAGAACAATCCAAACAGCAGGCAGCATAAACAGCCCATTTGGTGTTACAATTATATTTCCCCTTAATGAGAACCTTAAACCCATTAAGAAAAAACTGACAGCCTACTAATATATGAGGACAAGTTCTACAACATCCACACTTGGACATACCTCGGGTGCCAGATGAAATGTAATCCCTACTATGTGTTCTCTCCAATAACTGTTTGAAACAAAGGTCCTTCCTATAAACCACAATTGGTTTATCATCTAATAATCAACACAATTGAGGGTTCACAGATATCAGTAGCCAATTATTTCTCACTGTTTGTACAATTTCATGACTATCCAAAGAATAGGTACAAATAAAGGACCTATTGTACTTAGACATAAGTGCAATAGGTCCTTTGTTTGTACCTGTTCTTTGGATACACCACCTCCTTTGGGGCTTCGGTCCAAGTGTAGCCTGGTAGCGCTGGGATGCTCTCTGGAGCCTTGAACCAGGTCTCTGTTACTGCACAGAGATCGATGTTCTTCAGTTTTAGGAGTGACTCGAGTGAGTGCATTTTGAGATTTAGGCTTCTAGCATTGAGTAGCATTACCCTCAGACTGCGTTTGTTTGCAGTTGTTATGATTGTAATTTTGTCTTCAGGGCATTGCCTAAAAAGGCACTATAGGGGAGGCAAGAGCCTTTGCCAGTATCTGGAATCCCAGGGGTGACGAATGTAGGCCATCTCTGGCAAAGCATCGAGTTCTGTCGATCATGTCCCTTCCAGGCAGACAGATACTGGATCCCCTTTGAATGACACGAGAAACTAAGCCAATTTTTGAAGTCAATCATTTTTCTGCTTGTACTGTGGTATCATTCTAGGTGATGGTAGAATGCTACTCAGGGCTGGGATCATACCTGCCTGGGCTACAAGATCTGGGAGCTCGTCCATGTCTCTTTTCATGTAGTCCAGGAAGGTAAATCTTAGGTCATTCACACCAACATGAACAATGACCAAGTCATACTTGTACTTATTGTGGACTGACCTAAGTGCATGCATTATGTGTCGAATCCTGGCACCCGACAGGCAGCTGACCTTAACTTTCTCCTTATTTAACCTAGTGAGTGGGACATCAGTGTGTCTTACTATAGAGTCACCAGTGACTAATGTATTGGGTAGACTGTTTTGCCATAGGGGCTTAAGTTGAGTGGCACTCAGTTTATGTGGGCTATGTGTCTTGGGGGTTGTGTTTGGGTGAGATGGTTGCATAGTTTCATAGTTTAGTACTAAGCTAACTGCCCTTGCGAGCCATTTTAAGCCTAGCCAATTATCCCTTGTGAGATTCAAACCCTGC